>NC_133586.1:5254210-5554210 GCF_964106895.1 Numenius arquata | reverse complement strand
ACCTCCAGGTTAAAGTTCATGGAGGATTTCCATAAATCCAATGGGTAATGCGCCAAATAAGATTAGAGAAGACTTCACATTATTGCACAGTCCAATGAAAATATCATTTGCTAAGCTCCTTCTGGTGGTGACTGGAAGTAGGTAGCTAATACTAGCAGGTGTTTGTCTCAGGGGTAAAGAGAAGGCAGGAACACCTGCTTACGCCCGTGCTGAAAGTGGGAGCAGCTATCGTAACTTCACCTGTGGCAATGTCTTCAGTAAAAATGCAATTTTTAAGAGCTGAAATTCTAATCGTTGCCCTGTTGTATCACAGTCTTTTCTCTACCTTTGATTACATTATGTTTAATCTCACCCTGTTTTATACTCCCAAATGTATCTTTATTCAGAATTCTGTTTAAATTTATCTTGCTGTACTTTCATATGCTACGTAATTCCTGACATTATGTTTTCACATGCAGAATTGCATTAATAAATGGAGCAGGTGGATTTTTATATCTGATCTGTGCCTGTTTTATTTATACACATATTTTTCTTTCAAACCTTGACCTGCAGGAAAAGAAGAAGGAAGAGTGAATTTTGATACCTACATCCTGGCACTTACAAAATGTTTGTATTTGAGAACAAAGCAAAATGAATTTTTTTTGTTCCATGAGGCAATAGTAGAGGAAGCCTTAAAGAGGCAGGTGCATTTGCATTCTGTATTTGTCTCCTTCATAAATGTGGTTAACTAATTGCCTCTCCTTTCATCAGTTCTCAATGCTTTGTCGCCGAACACAAGCAGAATCAGGTTCTGATACCATCACTGAACTTGATGAGCACCTGACTCCATTAGTCATCCTCTTGAACTCAATGGTCCAGGTTCTCAAATGGTATCAATCAGCATAGCCCATTCCCATAATCAAAAGAGCTAACCTAAGGAGATGATTTGTGGAACAAGGTCGTACATGGTGAGAGCAAGGAAATCTGAATCATACTGTTATAAAATTTTATGAAGCATCTTCATCCATAAAGCCTTAAAAAAGTAAAGTAGGAATAAAGACTTTTGGAACATTTAGCTGCGTTTTTCTTAGGTAATATTGTTTGATGCAACATGATCTGTAGTCCTGTTCAGGAATAGAAAAGAATATATATAGTACACGGAAGTTTACACAATTATTTTAAATAATTTTACCCATTTAAAGATTGTCCAAGAACAGATTGTGACTTTTTTCAATGTGATCATTATTCACAATTGTTGGATAACAAACGTAATCCTTGCTGTTACTTGGGAATAACCCTAAATGTTACTTGTGATCTATAAATTGTGAATATTCCATACAGTGACACTCCTGTGAGATGTATGACAGATGCAAATAAATGCTACTCTTACAGCAGCCTAGGTCTAGATGGACCTTACCTTTATGAACTGTCACGTTTGCATTAAAAAAATGTTTTGCTTAATTGCAGAACAAACCTGAATTTGCGCTGCCCACTGGCTGATAGCTTCTAACAGTCCCAGCAATACAGCTGCAGTAATGTTTACAAGAAGTTGAATGGAGCTGGCTGAATACAAGATCCTGTCTAGAAGTGACCAAAAACAAAAGTTTGGAGTTGCAATAAAGGAACGGTGCCCAAGTCTTAATCCTCTGATGTCGACATGGAGGAATGATGAATTTCCACAGTTGGTGTACAAAAGTGATGTCCCCAACCACGGCCTTGGCAATCAGTCAGACCTCAGAGTAAATTAATGCAGTCTACAGCTGTTCTAAATTTTGCCAAAACAAAAAAAAACATGAAAAAAAAGCATGTATCCCATTTCTGGCGTGATTCTTATTTGCTTGTTCTCCTCCTGGATCACTGCCATTTGCCTCCCAGTGGCTCTGTTATAACAAGGAGGCATGGAAAACATCTCTCATCTCTACTTCCCCCAGATCTTTAATAGGACAGCGGTTGGGGAACATGTGCAGAAAGTGAGAAATTGGATTTTAGTCTCTGCAGGCTGAGGAAGAAACAGACTTCAGAGCTCCCTTACGAAACATCCAGAACATGGCTGCTGTCTCTGGGGTTATGGCCAGCAGTCTTCAGCTCATAGGTAGGGTACGGAGCTTCTAGGTAAGCAGCAAAGACACGGTAGCGCTCACCCAAGTTACAGTCACGTGTCCCTGCGGTAGGGAGTCCATCCCCTCGTGTTTATAACTTACATAGTACACTACGCAATTCAACTGGGTTGACTTCTCTGGAAACACAGCTAATCCAGCACTGAGTGTTTGTAAAAGACCAGCCTGATGCACGGTGAGGAAATGCTGTAAAAATAGCGTTCTGCTCTTTACAGCTGCTTCCAAAAGTACCATCCTATCAGTGAAAGTGGGAAAGGTCTGCTAAGGTGATACATCCCACACCGGCCAGAGATGTAGGTTCAAGAGGGATAGGATGAACTTTATAAAACACTTTTAATCTTTGGCCTTTAAGCAGCATAGCCAACAACAGGTTCACATCAGGATAGTGGCATTAGCCAAGACAAGTTTACAAATCCCTGAGTGTGCTTCCATCATCCTGAGCTTGAGATATCTGTCAGTCCATAGCAGATGCTGCTGTTGCCGTGCATGTGTCATGTTACTGAAACCCCTAGATAATGATTACGACCGATTATACAAGATGCCATGTTCCTTAATCATATCACTTACATTTCTGCTGAACGGCAGTGACAAGGTTTTGAAAGGAGAAGATCACAGCTGTCCAATAAAAAAAAAATCAGATAAAACAGACAGTGTTTGCAGACAGAAGATTATGCTAACCTGAAAAGTAGCTTTAGTGCTGTTGATTTTTGCACTCTCCCTAACCGAGCTGAGCCCTCATTCTTCCTCTCTGTTTGGCATCGCATCTGAAATGGAGGTGACTGCTGCGTGAGCATGTATATTTCTGATTTATATTTATTTATTTTTTTACATGGCTTATTTACAATTTTCTGTTCTCCAAATAAGCATTTGAGTGTTTGGCGGGTTTTTTTTTTCCCCTTCCCTCACCAAGATTACAGGTCTCGGAGTACCAGGAACTGAATACCAGTTCTGATGCAGACAGCTGGAGTGAGAAAATCCCCTCCTTGCCCTAGTGGTAACCCCAGCTCTAAGCTGAAGACATTCCCCTCCTTTATACGCTGGCTCATTTTGGAGTCTCTCTTGTGCAGAGACTGCCAACTGTCCTGAATTAAATGCAATGCATTGCGATATGAGTTACTGCCTACTAATGACTGAGCAAAACCAGTGTATTCATTTAAGTAAAGAGTTCAAGCGGGGTTCCAGGAACGAAGAGCCGTGTGCCCTACTAACAAAGCTATCTAGTTCAGTGCACAATCTGAACTATGCAAAAGAAAGAACCTTATACTTTTAAGCAGTTATAATGCAGTACTACACCACTTAGAGTTTTCGGTGGAAAAGTCAGATGTAATTACTGCTTGACACAAAGGGATTTTTTTCCTAGCTCTGCCGACGTTCTATTTTAAATAATTAAAAGTATAATTTAAAACTTAAATTGATCATTTCAATAGACCTGATCCTGTCCTCAGAGGGAGCCACTTGTGTCATTGTTAAACTGTTGATCAGCCCAGTGTCACTGTTTCTCCTTCATCAGAACATGTACCATCAGATCTATAATTCTTTTTCGCTTGTGATGGCAGAGCTCCAACATGGGTGTAGTTTGACCCAGGTTAAGCAGATTTAGCTAAATGCATAAATTGTTCACATTCTGTCATGTGAAAGATATAGGCCTTGAGCCAATGTTGGGAATACAACTGATAGCCCACCCAATGAAGAAAGTAATGTATATAGGCAAATTTTCCTAGATTCGTGTGTCTGGACACTACTCTCTTTGAGTCCTAATTGTCCAAAGGAGGTACATGGGTTAAAACAATGTCTTTGATTTTTATAAAAGTTTAGCTGATTGTGTGTTCTGGCATTAACATTCATAGAAAGCAAATTTGAAGGCTATACAACTCACTGAAAGTGTGCTTCCAACTTCCTTTCAGTTTTTCTGGCCCATTTCCACTGACAAAATCACATGAAGAATAAGCTCATAAGCCAACTAGCAGTAAGTCAAATGGTTTCCATGGTATAAACCACGGACCCAACTGGATGCTGATGACCCCCAAAGGCAAGGTTCCTTCCCCTGGATTCCTTGTGCCATTCCACGGAGTCTGATTTCCTGTGTCTCCCTGTCCACTGGCAGCCTTGGTGGAGCTGTGCTGTCAGGAATGTCCTCCAACACCTGTAGTATCTTTTCAGACTAGTTTTCATCAGTCCACAAGGGACCAATATTTATCCATGTGTCAGAACTTTAAGAAAACAGAACTGAGCCCTGAAAGTATCATTAATTTGTGCCTTAAACTATCACTTTGAACTATTAGTTGTTAAACTAATTGTTCAATGAGTTTCAGTCTCCAGGATCTTCTTTTATACACAAGTTATTAAAGAAACTTCTTCAGGAAATGTCCAAGTCATAATGTAAGCATCTAATTTAAATAATAAACCTACGTTTAACCTGTGATAAACATTAAAACAATCTCTCTCATAATCAATGTTCCACATGATGGAGATTTGCTCCTTTTTCCTTTAGAATACCCTCAACTCTGGATACTGGACTTCACTAAAAATCAGGAATATGTATGTAAATTAAGACATATAGCCCTGTAATTGTTGCTAAGGTAAGTTATACCCTCCTAAATAAAGTAAGATGGTTGCCTAGGGGTTGCCTAAACCCCCTAAAATGACATCTATGCCCCGTATATGACCACATGTGGTATAAATAAAATGGAAGTATAAAAGAGAAAGAGATAAACATATAATTAAAAACAGCATAACAAACACTTGTGCTCATTCATTTTAATGACTGTATGCTCCAGTTTATAGAGCAGTTGCAGATCCATGCCGTAATAGCTGTGTTGACCACATGCCATAAAATACATCAGTGTAGGCTGGGTCCAAATTATTCAATACTTGTAATAAATCCATCCCATTAACTGGATAAATATGCACAAGCAACAACTCTGGAGATAATGCTGGAAAGTGGCGTGTTGTTATTTAGCAGCAATGCTAGCTAGTGGGACCTGATAAATAGTAGTACTACTGCCTTTTATTAAGAAACAAACAAACAAAAAAGATTAGTTTAGCTTTTAAGATCTCATAACTATGTCTTTCCTTCCGTTATCTGTAATTTGAACTGAAAAAGAGATTGTGGCCTTGAAAGCTTCAATTCTGATTACTTTTTTGTAAGCCTAATAAAAGGCATCAGTCATACCATTTATTTGTGAAAATGAAATCTTCATATATTGAAGGTCAATTTTAGTTGAACTAATATAATCAGTAAAAGTCAAGGTTCCTTTACCATTAAAATTGTCCATGCTATGAGTCTTTTGATATTCTATGCTTAACCTTGAATCATGCTGTGTATGTTGTATGAAGGGAGGATAGTGAATTCACGTTACAGTATAATGATTGAGTCATCTTGGCCTTGATTTTCAGCTGGGTAAAGCAGATATCCAACAAATGTAAGACTTCTTTAAAATTATTTGAAATTAATACACTCTTGAAGTACTTCCTCTCACCTCAGAATAAGCAGCAGGTCACCTAAAGTCTACAAACAGCTTTTAGTTACAGTTTTATGAAATATTTATCATCACTCCTGAATATATTTCTTAAAGTTGAAAGATGGTTACATATAACTAGAGCAAGTATTGATATTGAGAAACGCTTTGAGGTTTGCACAGAAGAAATCACACGATAATTAAATATTTACTGCAGTCTGCGATCAAAATGCTCCCACCACTGCAGGCTGGCTGGCTTTTCTAGGCATAGAGCCTTGTGTTACCACGCTGAAAGCCATCATGCTGGGCCAACTGGGAGAAGAATTTGTGTAAGCATTTCACTACTTGCAGTTTGAGTATGAGAAGCGGCACTTGGATTGACCCGCTTCTGCCATCTCAGTTGAGAGGAGGGAGAACTGAGGGTACATGGCCTGCTTTGCGAGGACTAGCAGGGCAAAGCTTCGTCAGAAGATACGCTGGCTAAGGAGTTTAAAGATTATGCCTTCGGAAGGTGCATTCCCCTTGGGAAAAGGGAGTGGAATAGCATAAGGCAGAAAATTGTATTATTTTGTAAAGATGTGAGATATTTGGCTGGAATTTGGGTGCCGTGGTTGCAAGCTAGAGTTCCCTTTGGATAGAGCATGCCTAAACATGACCTTAATTTTATTTAATATCCAAACTGATTAAATGCATATGTGCCTTCAAGCACACACTTAATGATCTCTGGAGTACTGGGAAAAATAAGGAGCTTGTCCCACCATTTGTGATCCTCACTTAAAGTACAGAAAAGTCATGCACAACCCTCTCTCCCATATCGCCCATGATGCCGTGAGGGAAACATGGAGCAGAAAAGATGGTGAGAAGCTGCTCCCTGAAAGATGATGCTGCATGCAGCAAGTGGCTAAGCAATACTTCACCCACCTGTGAGCTGAGGACAATGCACAAGCCAAAACCATGCTGGGTTGTTATAAAAGACTCTCAGACCTACGCTTCGCTTAGTAAACTAATCATAGTACCAACACAGTTACAGAGAAGTAGATCTTTGCAAAACGTCTGATGCTTTCGGTATTCAGATGAGTCAGTAACAAAATCATTTCTCTAGCTAGCTGATGTGGTACTTGAAAGATATTCAACGCATTTTACATTCATAAAGAGCTCTGCTAAGTAGATAGCTGAGGACAGGTATGCAGAGACAGAACTTTCTAGACCCAATTCTGGCAATGAAGATGGTAGAGCAGCTTTATTATTGTTCTGCAGCTCCAGAAGATGTAAATATGACTCCTCTCCTTGTTTTGTTCCAAAAGCTTTCCTTCTCTCTACCTCTTCTCTTTTCAGTACAACTATAACAGAGGTATTTGATCACTTGCACTGAGGAATGAAAAGGAAAAACAGCGTGATACTGACAGCCCCGGATCAGGGCAGGGTCAAGGTGGACAGAGGCTGTGCATGAAGGACATTGACCTGAAAGCACTGGCAGGGCAGAGCTCTTCACAAGCATGACTACCGCCTGGTTTTTAAAACAGAGGTTTAATTAAAGAATACACTCAAATTAGTTGGCTCAGAGATGTGTTAAAAGCATCACATGCAAAATTGCCAAAAGTAAGAAGTAGTGCAGGTTTGCAGCAGTGTCACCCTGCTTACTCCAGCGGAATGAGTTCTGATTTTGATCTATGTAAATGAGATTAGACCAAGGCCCGCGTCTTATCTCTCTGGAACTGGATATCTGGAGACGACTTAAAACTATCTATTTTGTGTTTCTAAAGCAGTCCTGCACTGAGATAGTTTGAAGGATTTACTTGCTGAAAGACCTAGAGAAAAGGTGTAAGATGTACAATGAGAAGTGAAAACTAGATATAAAAATAATTGAAGATGTACAGTCTGGAAGGGTCTTTCTATTCATGATCATTCTGTTCCAGCAAAAGTAATTTTTAACCTGTGGATTCCTTAAATGTTTTGGGGTTTTGTGGGGTGGTTTTATTGTTGTTGTTTGTTGTTTGGTTGGTTTTGTTTTGTTTTTTTTTCAAAAGCCATTCCTCTTCCCTCTGAGAAAATTATTAATTAGAAGCAAACGATTTTTTTGGTTTTTTTTTTTAGTATTGATTATCCAGTTCTGAATTTTAACTTTCTTTTCAAAATTTCAAGTTTAATGACAGGTCAGAAGAATTCTTAACTGCAAACCCCTACACTGGCAAACAAAAGTTCCTGATGCAGGACTGAGAGTTGGTACTGGCTACACAAAACAAACTCTTTAAAACCTTGTTTCAAAATGATTCAAACTGATTCTTTTTTTTTTTTTTCCCCCCGAATATCTGCACTAAAGAAGAGGCAGTGTCAGGCAGTCTATAAATAGAGCAGTACAGTATGAACTTTTGAACTGTGAAATCTGGGGGATGTAATCTTCCTGCTAAACAGAGGCTTACAGCAGATATTAAATGCTCCGATAGGAACTTCGCCAGTGTTTGAACTGTCTACTGGAGGAAAGGAAATTGTGAATCGCTGTTAGCACTCCGCGCCAGGGTAGTAGCATTAAGGTTGTTTCAGAATCACTTATTCTAGTTGAATGGGTTGGTCTGGCTATTTTTTCTGTGTGCATGTTTGTGCATAAACATCCTGCAGCCAAACGGCTTACCAGTATTAAATGTTAAAAAAAAAAAAAAAAAAAAAAAAGTCTTTGGATCCAGAACAATTAATTTAGCAGACACTGAGATGTTATGACGTGCTCCTTAAGCAATGGATTCACCGGGAGGGTCAGCCTGTATTACTGTTTGCATCACGCTTAGTGCAGCAATGCTGATTTTCATCAGCTGAGCATCCGTCCCATGGGAAGTACCACCTGTAAGAGTTTACAGCAATTTCCCTGATGCCGTCCAGTTCCTGCCCACCAGGCTTTGAGCACGCACAGGACAGTGCCCCCTCGTACCCAAGAAGCAGCTAGGTGAAAAGCAGCGTCACTTCCCGATATAACTGTTATGCTATAAATTAACATTCACGTCATGGCTAAATCCTTGTAGCGGTTGTGCCGTATGGAGAAGCTGCTTTTCAGAGATGCGGGTGCGTAGCCCGGGCAGTTTGTGGGGAGGAGGAACGGAGACCCCTCAGCCCGCGCTGGCGTCCAGACGCTTGTAAAATGGAGAGGCATGTCTGCCACTCTTTTTTTTTTTTTTTCTGGTAGCACCCCCATGTGTTTGGAGTGTTTTAGCTGCGGATGTTTTCAAGCAGCCATCACGGCCACAAGTTGGATTAGAAACACCCAAACCCCCTGACCCCAGAAGCTGGGATTCTAAGAAAAACTGCCAGCGTCGTGCGGATATTCAGGAAAAATCACATCAGCGGGTGGTTTTCCAGGGGCTGGAAAGACCAAACAGGTGAGGAGCGACCAGAGCAAGGTGCCACAATGGGATGGAGGTCCCTCCAAGGGGGAGGCCAACCACCAAGAAGGAACGCTCCCTGTCTGCCCCTACAGCTGCCATGCGGGCGGGTGTGGGGGCTGTAAGCCATAGCCGTGGCCTGGCCCTGGCCTGGCCTAAAAGGGTGGGAATGAAGGCCGTAGGCTGTGGCTGCTGGAGGGTGGGTTGTTGCGGTGCTCCCTCATGAGCGCAGACAGCTGTGGGGCTTCACCAGGGCCTCGTTAGGGTTGGGTTGTGTTCTCCTCCCATCAGTCTCGAAGGTACGTTTCAGAGAAGGGGACCTTCCCACAAGGCCTGGTCCTGTCCACGGAGAGATACTGATCTAAGGGCAGCAGATGTGAGTAAACTGAAGGCTACCGAGGCCTTTCGTTCCTCTTGTTTGTGTGAGGGTTTGAGTGTGCTGGGGCCATTGCTGGGGGCTCTGGGGAGGGTAGGCTGGAGTGTGTGAGGGCTTTCCTAAAGCCAGCAGCAGCTCTGGGAGCTCCCTTCCTTGAGACACCCGTTTCTGGTTGTAGAAATTGCTCTGTGTGGTGGTGGTGAGGTTTTAAACCCTAATGGCCATCGCCTAGTTGGCAGGAGACGGGATTATGGATGGTCCTTGAGGCTACTGGTGTGGCAGAGACAAATGCCTGTGTTTTCAAGTTGCCTGTGTGTTAATGGTGATTTCTTCACCCTCTTGTACAAGTGTTCGGATTGTCTTTTCTGTTGGACTCTCTGAGCCTGGTGCTGTGGGTCATGGTGGTGTTTGCAGTGGCCTGGTGCTGTGGAGGTGTGTAGCTTGCCCTGGCAGCATGTTACAATGTTCATGAGCTTCTTGAAAGAGGTGTTTGTTGGTGTAGTTTCTTAAGTTGTTCCTTTGCCTTTGTAAACCTGGAGCTTCTTGATGAAGGCCAGCATGAGTAAGGATCGTCACCTCATTGTGTAGGTTGACCAAGCAGTGACTTCTGTGTGGTATGATGGTGGTGTTTGGGTGCTGAGTTTGCTTGGTGGGCTTCAAGTGGAAAACAAGTCAGATGTGACACCAGCATGCCTAAACTTAAGCTTTGGAAATTTAGGATGGGCTCCACAGACCTCTGAAGTATGGCCCTGAGAACCAAACACTGTTGTCCCTAGTGAATTTGCCATGTAAATTGCTAGAGACAGAGGTTTCACTTACTTTAGTCTATCTACAGAAACAATGAATTGATTTTTTTGGGCTATCTTTCTTTTTAAACCTGAAGGAAAAATTCAAATAAAACCTAATTACATCTCTCTGTTTCTGAGCAGTTTGGGAAATCGCAGAGCAATCAATATTAAGTACACTTTACACCAATTTAGAGACCTATTCTGTCCAGACATGTGCTTGATAGAGCTCTGATTTTTGTGTAACTTAAGCTGAAAAGTAGGGTAATGTGGATTTTCCAATTAGCTTATGTTAAGTTAGTGTTCTTCCACCTGAATATTTTTAATAGCTTCATTTTTAAAAGCATGGGTGTATATGTCCAAAGGAGGTGAACAAAAAGGAAGATAATCTTTTCAGAAGGATGAAAGACAAGTGGATTAATGCAGAGTTTGAGATTCTGTGAGAAATTCAGGCGCACAGGCTAGTGCTGCAGGGAGAGCTTCTACTTGTGAAACTGTCACTTGTTAATTAAGTTAATGTCTATGGTGCTCTGAAAATGTAAAGCAGTATGTAAGTGCTAAGTATTATTATTAATGATGCCAATTTTGACAGGTTTACTGGAATAGGCTTTGCAGTACAACATAAGCTAATGTTTTAATGCTTTACTCATTTACAGTGAAAATGTTAAAAATAAGAAAGTGGGAATAGAAGGCCAGCAAAGGCCAACAGACTAGATAGAGTCCCTCATTTGGTGTTCTCTGCAAGCACTGCCTGGGAATAAGGTTAAATCAAAGAGTACACAGAGCTGTCCTCACCATCTTCTAGAACTCTTCGGGGAAAACCTCAGGTGTGTGATGGGCTGCACCAGTTTATTGTGACTTTCCGTTGTCCTGTTAGGAGATCTGTTGGCCCTCAATAGGTGTAACACAAAGCATTGTAGCCATATGGCTGGTGTGTCCCACCTATGGACTCGTTCCTGTCACAGACTACAAAAGGGGAATGGTGTAAAATGTCAGCCCTACATACCCTAAGTCTGCTTTCTCCTCCAAGGGAAATCCCCACTGGCCAATTGTTTTTTGGCCCTTGCCTTTCTTGTCCTAAAGGGTTGCAAAAGGAAAGAGTTGTTTCTGGTGTGGGCTGTATTGGTATTAGTGCCTGAATATGTGCAGAGAGCTGGTCAGTAATATACATATAAAAGCATATATTCAAAAAGTGAATAAATTACCTTTCACAGTTCATTGGGTCCTAGTAGTTTGCATGTCATTTGGATACGGAAGCATAGCTGCATGGAGGTATCTGACCCAGTAAATGGAATAGTTTCCTCAATGTCTTGGGCACATTTCCTTTAATAATTGTAGGCAATGCTTCTTCTCTGAGCAAAGCTATCAAATATGACCTGTAAAGGACACAGCCTAATCTTCAGATGTTTTTCTTAGATGCTCTTTAAATTACTTTTTCATTACCGGGCTTAATTCTCTCCTGTCTGGATGGCTTCTAACTGGTGTAAGACATTGCAAAGTACAGAATAAGGCCTATAGAATTCAAAACTCGGTTGCCTTTGTGCAGATGTCTCTTTCTATGTGTCCCTTTTCAAAGTTAAAGTAATTTCCTGGAAAGTCAACTCCAGTGCATGTTCTTCTAGCATGAGCAGAGCAAGGGTCTGTTTAGCTTAATGGCTGCAAGAGAAATTTATGGATTCTTTTGCAGCTTGGCTTGGTTCTGCTAATGTGTCGAGAGTGCATGCACACACACACCTACACTCAACAGTTCCAGTCATATGAGACCAGCCACTCCACTGCTTAATTAAATTCATTTACTGGCTGGCAGACACACCACCCTTCAGTGCCATGTGGATCCTGGTTGTGCTGGGAGAACTTCAGGGCCAGTTGTTTTGTTGTGTGTTAGGGACTGAATTGTTGTATCCTCATTTAATCTGAACTTTGGTATTGTGCTGCATTAGTCGAACACTGCAAGCAGTATTGGAAGAGGGATGATGTGGTTACTTTGGGGGCCTGGGAAATTATGTCTTTCAAAAATAACAGCAGCAAGGGAAGTGGACTCTAATAAAATCATTTCCTTGCCTTTTACTGTGTCTCCAGTCAGTTACTTGAGAGTTGGAATTGATCAAAGGCTGCGAGGAACCAGACAGGACTCAATCCTTCTCATGCATCCAGAAAACCGAAAAGTAATATTTTTCCCTTTTTAATATTGGACAATGATGTAGTGTTATGAGAATATTGCACTCTTTATAAGATGAATCACTGATCTGGGTAGGAATGGCTGTCTAGAATCAATGCTTTCATCTGTCAAAGCATCTAGAAAAATTCCTGCCCTTCTCTGCAAACAGGTAACAAGGAATGGTGCCACCGTTCAGGTGTTAGTCACTGGGTAAAGTAGTCTTGAAGCCTCTTAGGGGGTAGCTTTGCCACCCCGCTACTCAAGCTGCAAAGAGGGGTTTCTGCTTTGGTCTCCTCTGAGCTGGCTCATCTTTTGATATCCGGATGTCTCCTGGGACCGCTGGTTTCCTATTTGCAGAGTAGCAGCACTGAGATTTGTAAACAAAGTAGGTTCACATTATCAAGACTTTGCAGCCTGTTCCCCGTGCAGAAAGGAAAGCAAAACAACACAACAGAGAGAAAAGTAAGAACAGACTCCAGCAGTTGCTGGCGTTCTAATGCTGCATGGGGAGATTTAAAAATCTAGGGACAATGACTGGATGTTGAGACTGGAACTATAATAAATATGAGTTGTATTGAGATCTGAGTCTTTCAAGACACAGTCTTAAAAGTTCCAGGCTTAAAAAAAACAAACAAACAAACAAACAAAAAAAAAAAAAACAAAAAAAACCCCCCCAAAACAGGGCAAGCCTCTTGCCCTTTTCTAAAGTGCTGTAATTCTAAAACAGGTATACGGGCATGTGCTTTGGATCCTCTAGTTACTGAGTACAATGCAGCTAGTACATCGACCCTGTCGTGAAAGCACAAATAGTCAGAATAGGGTCCTTAAGGCATTGCTGTCTATTATAAATCAGTTAGAATAATTCATGCTATAGATTTCCCGATGCTGAAAAGCCTCTTATTCACAGAGTATAAACATATATCACATGTTATAGATTTTTTTTTTTTTTTTTTCCCTTCTTGGTATGAGTCAGACTTAAAGAATTCTGCAAGAAAAGAACAATGTGCTGTACAGACAATTCCCTAAAAACCTTCATAAAGAGAAGGTGGAATGGAAAGATATTATTTAGCTCCAGGATCGTTTTAACAGCTCTAGTCACACCTTCGTTATTAAGTTTGGAGCATGTTGTGTAAGAGCCAACAGTAAGTCTGTATGTAGAGCATACAGGGACTGTGTCTGGAATCAGGCTGAAAATGCAAATAGGACTTTTCTTTTCTGGTTTGGTTTCTCAACACAAGTTAGAGCAGCTTGCACCAACTGGTAAAGGCTGCAAAGGGCCGTTTTGCCAGCTGGGAGGTGCAAGGGTGTAATAATGCTGCTGGCTCCTTGCCTGTGCCAGCCACAGGGAGGAGAGTGGCAGAGAAGCCAATGTGTGTCTCGGTGCCACTGAAGAGGAGAGATTTTTCCACAAACCAGGCTTAAAGACAGCTTGTACCACTTGGGAGCGGGGCATCGTAGATCTGCAGTAACCAAAGACCTGCCATGAAATATTTACACCGTGACTCCCTGTATACTTCATATCCTTTTTAAATTTCTAAAATTTCCAGAAAACCCCATTAAATCCAACTGATTTAAGTCATGAAGAGCTGGCTAATGCACAGTTCCCTGGGTTCTGATAAATGGCCTTGGGAGTGAAGGAGTTAACTGACCATCATCAATTACAGCATCAGAGGGGGTGATTAGGACTGAAATTGCAGGGAGGTTTTTAATTTAGCCGAGTAGAGGAGACGCCCCCAGTTTAGCCAAGCTCATCAGATCATATACTTCTTACCGCTTCATCCGCTTACCATGCGCTGCCACTCAGAGCTATTGTGCGTGGAGAGGGCACTGAGCAGACACCATGATATAATATTATTCTGTTGTCCAGAAATCCACCCGAGACTCACTGCCACTTTGCCTGCCGCAGAAGTGCCTGTCATACAACATTCTCATAAAGGCCCTGCATCAGGAATCGAGCAGCAAATTATGTAAAGGAAGAAATGGCACAGTTTTAAAGCTTAACGTTGACTAATTTATCTGCCTGATTTCCCCACCCCCATCCCCCCGCAGAGTCCTGGTGAAGTAGCTGGGATTACTCCTAGGAGTAAGGATGCATACAGGCTTATTCAGGGATGAATCAGTTGGATTTTGCCTGGCTCCGTATGTAATCAACAGAAATGAGGTGTACGGAGTGCAATATATAGACAGCTTTAGCTTTTCCATTGTGTTTCCCTGGTAAAATTGGTTGGCTAGACGGCTTTGGGCATTCCATTTGGGAAGGGGCAGCAAACTCTAGCCCACGAAGAGCAAACTGAAGGCGGGGAAAGGGGATGGGGGGGTCTCCCCAGCCCTGGCACCAAGCTTTTGGGGGAGTCGCAGTCTGGAGAGCCTGGGCTGACGCTATCGGAGGAGGAGCTGCCTCCGAGCCGAGCAAACTGCGGGGCCGGGGCTGCGGCCGGGTCCCCCCCGTCTCGGGGCTGCGGGTGCCTGCTCCGCCGGGACCAGCTGCTGCCGCCGGCTCGGCACATGCCGCTCGTCAAGGCTGTGATGTGCAGGAGGGGAGAGAAAAGAAGAGGAAAACATGCCCTACGCACACCCGACCCCCCCCCCCATTTTTCTTCTGCTTTCATTTCCGATTTCTGGTAGAATCCCTTGAGTGTTTTCCTTCTTCATTTTGGAAATTCATGGTGTTTGTAGGAGAAATTGCAAGCGGACACTGTTCATAGAGTCAGCCTTCATGTTCTTCCTGGGGAAGGGAGAAAAGGGAAAAGGAGGGCAGCAGTAACTCTACCAGAAAATGCTTGGGATGGGCCTGATCCAAAATTCAGGGGTAGCTGGGTTTTGGTGATGTGATGATACTTGTGTTTGCAGGCTGCTTTTGCATTCCTAGGTCTTGAAACAAACCCCTCTCTTCCATTAGAAACTTGAGAATAACAAGAATTGAGATCAGGTTTATAGTGGTGCAGTGTTAGTGGTGAGACAGCAGTGGGAAGTTCCAGCAGCCCCATGTGCTCCTTCCCTCGGGTTTTGTTGCTGATAATGTTGTAGAACTCCTGCCACCAAGGCTGAAGTTTTGTATATGATCATGTAATTAAAGATTGATTCATAGTGTGCAGGCATATGGAGGCTAAAACAGTTGCCCATGAAGCATTCAGCGCTGCTTTGTGTGGTGGTTGACAAACCATTTTTATTTTGGTTTTTGTTAATATGGCACTTTGTGCAATCATGGAGACACTTAGCATATAACATCAGTCACCTGTGTAATCCTAATGAACTCATGGAAATGGAAATAAGGGGCTTCTGAAGTGTATTAACAATGAGCTGCCATTTTTCAGTGTGCCATGATGCCGGAGGAGACTTGGCAGCCCTGTCAGCCCACCCCTGATTTTGAAATGTGGGAGCATAGCGTTTTTCTGTTGCTGGGGAAGAATAATCAGAGCTAGTCCTTGAAATGGTCTATAGTGAAGCGATAGATATTTTAACTTCAGGGTTATCACTGAGCAAACCCTACTCATTGCTCAAGCAAATTCCTGTTGATTTCGGAGGAGCTATGCCTGAATGCAGTGAAGAGCTGGGCTGGAGTAAGCCTTGGTGTGACCTAATGCTTTCTGTGTTTCTTCTCTAGCCCACAGTGGTGGTGAATTATTGTGTTACTAATATAAAAACTTGGATCTCTTGATTACTAAAGGCATTTTACAACTGTCAGCTCCTCCTGTGCAGTAAAATCCATATTATTCACATAAGACAAATTGGAAAGGAAAATCCACCTCCCAAACGCGAGAGCAGACTGTAGGGCTGCAGTTGCTTTGCTTTCAGTGTGCTCTGAGCAGTACCTCCATAAGGTTGCTTCCCTCCGCAGAGCTCTTTGCAAAGGTGGAAAGGAGGTCCTTTCTGGAGCAGGTAGAATTCAGGGCTCTTCCAGCCCTTTTGCCCAGGTCTGAGTGAGCCAGTAGGATCTGCTGTGGGAAATTTTATAGCTAAAGGATCTGAAAGGGGTTTTCATGTCGGAGATGAAGCCTTGAATTTTCTGGGAATGCCTACAAAACCAGGCTCTAATACACAGGACTTGCAAGTTGTTAAAGGATTTCAAGTGGAAATCAGAGATGTGCTGTGTTTCCTGGAGAGTTTGGCCATTTCTTCTTCCCTCCTGCATATAAACTTATATTTAATAAGAAAACATGATTGCTTTGTTCCACCATGCTGTTAGAGATCTTGGTGTGGATCCTCTGTACTACCTAATGCTTGCCTGAGGTTTTGTAGACCCTAATGCTGAATCCACAACACTTGCTGGGACCTACCAAAGAGTCTCAGCAAGTGGATCTTTGATAGGTCCATGCCAAAAGTTGCTACTGGCTGTTTTTCAGCTGTCTGCTTTTATTGTAGTCTGTCTTGCTGACCTGTGAGCTATTAGATGCCACAGCTCCGATGTGATGTGTGCAGCAGCTGCTTGTCCAGAGCGATCATACTTTGTGTTCCAGGCTGTAACTATTTCTGTGCTGCTTTTGAGTCGGTGGGAGTTGAGCCATGGGCCAAAGCCAGCAGGGACATCTCTGTGCAGATTGTTACTTATTGTGCATTTTGGGAGAACGCCCTGGCACCAATTTTTCTTGAGAGGGACAGGAAAGAAAGAAGCCCCAATGTGCCCAAAACTACTCTAAAGAGTGTTTCTGTAAGGGTAGCCTGCCAGAGATTTCTTCCCACAGAGCCTTAATATCCAATGAAAAGTAGCACTCTAACCCTAGGAACAGACACATCTTCTCATGCTGTTTAATTTTGGTGATGTTCAGGCAATAATATCAAGAGCGAACAGTATTATTCATCCAAAAATAGGTTATTAAAGAAAAAAAAAAATAAAGCTGTTCTCTGAAAATTCAAGTACAGTTGGCAGAAAGTCAAGCTGCAGTAGTTCTTCAATTTGATAATAGCTCAAATCTAGAAAAAAAAAAATATCTGTGAGCCTGTTTAGGGTCCTGGTCTGAGCCCTACTGAATTCAGGGAGACTGTTCAGATTGCAGGATGGGCCTAATTAATAATTTTTGGTTTTGTTTGGAAATAAAAAGATTTGGATTTTTGAGTCTTAAAGTTTGCTGAAGTGATTAATACCTGCGTTTTCTAGTGCCAGCATATTAAATATCCTATACATTTTTCATATTTTCTAATTAATCTTATAAGGAAAAAATGGGCAAATATCAAACATGTAAATATATAATGTTATACTTTAATATAAGCTGTATGCTGCATTCAATAATGAATGTTGTTGACTATAGTAATTAAGTATGATTCTGGCTCCAAACAGTTATTTACTTGTCAATATTAGTGAATCTAGTTCATCTAAAACTGCAGGCAGTTTTCTGTTTACTATATAAACAGTAATTGCCTGTTTAAGTATTTGCTAAAATATTGTTTAAGTCTAAAATCAAGATCACAAGTGGATTTCAATAACCTAGTTAATTTACTTTAATTTTGGAATTCTCTCTCTGCATGGGAAGAGAAATATGAAGAGTAATTTCATCTCCTTATAGTTGATTTAATTGTATGTACTTTTGATGGATTAAGTTTCCGGTTAATTGTGGAAAATGCAACAACAATATTATAAAAAGAGGTTTAAAATAAAACAATAGCTGGCTGCTTTGCATGCTATTTTAAAAAAATGTTTAACATTATTAATTTTACAATGGTAATTTATAAATATTAGTTACATCTTCCCACTTTCAAACCCCCCAAAATAGATGGTTTTAATCATACTTATTGATATTATCTATGTAATTATTTTTCATTATGCAAATATGTCTCAATTGCTGTGTAATAATAATGTGATGGAAAGGTTTTCCAGTGCTTTAAAACACATGCTTAACTAAATCCAGGAGAGAACGAAAAACTGGTGTAAAAACAGAAAAAAACCAGGCAAAGCTTTTTGGAAAAGCAACAGTAACTTTATGTCTGTAACAGTTAATATTGAGTGTTCAGGTGATTTAAAAATATACTATGAAATAATGAATGAGCAGTTTTATGTATGTGGACTCTATATAAAGTTTTTAAAATAATGATCTTTAGTCATGTTACTTTCTACCCTTGACACTAGATTAAAAGCTATTTGATTTCTATTAAATAGCATATTTTGTTAGTCTTTGTGTATGTGTAAAAGATGTAAATAACCAGCTTCTAATTCACGTGCATTTCTTAAAACGTTCTGTGGGTGCCTTCTTCCAGGGAGAAGCAATGCACAATGTCAGAGGATTCTGAAAAGTTTATTTGAAAGTATAATTAACAGAGCATACTAAAATAAAAATAGGCATACAAAAATGGAGAGGTTTCAAATTAAGTTTTTTTTTCCTATTTGGAATTTAAAGATTATGAAGAGAAATACGATGATGGGGGTTGCTTAGGACAGAATGACAGCATTAGATCTAAGTTTCCTGACTTATTTTTAGTGTCACGGTATGATTGCTAGCTTAAAATAGTGTAGGCAATGCTCTCTTTTTGTCAGAATAAAGTATTTTATTTTCTAGCAAACGAGAACTTGCAATTTGTTCTTGTTTCTTTTGTGTAGATAGTTAAATAAGAAAATGAAGACAGCTTTGTGTTTCCCATAAGGATCGTAATGAATCTAGTAGGGTTCTGGTTTTAAAACAAATTAAACGGTTATTACTCCTGGTTAAAAAAATCAGTGTTCTCTGAAATAAATTATTGGATGTGTGTTCTTTGTGGATTTTTCTTGTAAAAAGTTGCTGTAGTGCTTTATTGTTTTCTTAAAGAAATGTATACATATATGTAAAACCCCCCAAGTGGAAGCTTCAGCCTTTATTGCAGCATCACCGTCTGCAGCTACGATTTCAGCCCTAAGCTTAACTTTTTTGCAAAGTATGTGGTTTTCATTAAACCTGTAATTAGTATAATTAATAATTATTCACTAATTGAAACGCAGGTTAACAAACTTCCATATGTAAAAGTAAAGGGGAAAAAATGTCATTCATTCACACTGAGCTTTATAAGCCTATAAAACTCTTCAAAGGACTTCAAGATATCAAGCAATCTTTTATTCAGCTAAACCTACCCCCCACCTTCACTCTTACACACACTTAAATACGCAGTATGCTCACAGCTTGGAAAAAAGCAAGAAAAGCCTTAATGGATCACTGATTTTAACCAAAGAGGTGGGTATGTATTCCATATAAATGGTTTCAAAACAATTTTTGTGTTAGTATTAATAATTTTCATCAAATGAAAACAAGCATCTTAACGCTATAGAAAGCAAAGCTTTCAACTGTGCACTTATTAACATAGCTTTTATTTCAAGCTCAAAACATCTAAAACAATTACACTGCAGCAACTGTGTAATTTGCTCCTTTCTTTACTATACAGGTATAGTCTTGTAGACAGAGACTAATAAAGATTTAAGGGTGAAGTGGGCAGTTAAGGTCCAAATTTTGTTCATCTTTACACCCATGAGTAATTAACCCATTTGAATAGATTACGAGACAAATAACACGAGGAAAGGTATTGACATGTGCATAGGCTGCAATACCCAGTTCTAGTTAGATACTTTACAACTGATGTAATAAATCAAAGAATAGAATAATTATTTCTCAATTTACCATGACATAGATATCTTGTCATCGCCCTGGTTATATGTACCTTTAAGAAGTGGTGAATGTTAAAGATCTATTTAACCACATCAGTGAAACAAAGCTAACACAGCAGGAAATATTACTTTGTCTTTTTTTATATATAAGATCACTTGCCAAGTTATTTGCTTCTGTTGGAAAATATTTGGTTTCCATCTGGAGCTGGAGATCAGAATTTTATACCTAGGACACGACTATTTGTTCTTAAATGGTTACATATTTAAATAATGTAAAGTATTTTGCTGTTGAGGATATTTTATTTTTTCAGGAGAAACACTAGAAAAGTCCTGTATTTATTCATGCACTTCATGAGCCGTGCATTTATCTCAAAAGTTTATTTGCAGTTTAAAAATAGATTTTTTTGATAAAATTTGCACAAAAGATGTTACTTAAATCAGATAAGTATACAATGAAGATGCAGACCCCCTTGATGCGTGCTTTTTCTGTGACTGTTTGGAACTGATGTAGTTATTTTTTTTCAGAAATCTTTCTTCAATAATTTCTATCTACATTTAGAAGCATAACACTGAGCTAAAACGGAATGTTTTACGAAGCTAAACGCTAAAGTGTTTCCCTAATAGCAAACTTTAAAATATAATTGAGGTAGTAACAAGTCACGGACAGATTACTTCTCTGTAGTCCAATGGAGGGCATTGAAATATTATAGGCTTTGATTTCATAATGCTGCCTTTCAAAATCTGTTATCTGTAGTTATCTTAAAAATTTGAGTGCTTTCTAGAACACATGACTTAAAGTTTCTCAGGAGAGTATACTATTTCAATCAGATAATTTTATAGAGTACACATTAACAAAAATCCTTACAATTCCCTGTTATCTTTGTCCTTTTTTAAATGGGAGAGAAAATGCAGAGGATAATGACTTCTGCTTGGATGCGTTTCAAGGTATTTTGTCTGTATTATTGATATACATACCTCTGTGTGCATTCATATATATAGATGTGTATGTGTTTAGTTGTTAGTATGTTAAACAAAAGCTTTTAGAGTTCCCTCATCAAGATTTAGCAAGTTTGTCCTACTTGCAGGTTACTGACAAATATCAAATCCAGTTCTAATAGTAATCAAATGTTCAGGATGACTGAAACAGCATATTTCCCTGACTTAATCTGTCTAAACAGGTAAAGATGTGGGGGGAAAAAAAAATAAAATTAAGACCTTGCTGTACCTTCAGCTTCCCTGCTGACACCTGTCAATTTTTAAAAACAATTTTTTAAGCTGGGTTTGGGAGCAGGGGGAGAGAGTAAGAGAGGCTATTTTCAATTATGGATGATCAGCGAGAGCTGTGGCATGACGGTCAAGCTTCTCTTAGCTCTTAAGGGTGTCCTTCATAGTTCACAAATGTGTTCAAACACTCAAAATTATGTTTGAGATGCGCACTGGTGGAGGGGAGAGTCATATCTCTGTTCATATTGAAGATTTTTCAGAGTTGCTGACAGGTGATGCCTACCTATCACTACTATCACCGAATCCATATGCTGCAGTAAAAAGCTGGGACCAGAATGTGTATTTATCACATCTACAGGAACCTACTACAGTGTCTAAATAGACAGCAACAGTTGTTTAATTTTATTTCTCGGTCTTACTGGAAAAGTTTGTAGTCTGCGCTTGTTACGAACTTGAAACTTGATTCACAGGATGGGAAATACCTAATAACTAGGAAATTGGTAATATGGTGTATTCATACCACTTAGAAATGTGTGCTCTCTAAAAATCAATACAACAAACTTGCTGCTTGTTCATTATCTGACTAGTGAAGTGTTCTGTCTCAATAGGATTTAATCTACACTGGGTAGATCGCCCAGGAGAGTAACAGACCTGTTAGTTAACTACTAAATTTTACTTTGATTCTTTATTTGTGGGTAATAGTAAATATCCTTAACTATTTGTTTACTCATATGAATTTGTTTACTCATTTGAATGCATCTCTTGTGTAGATTTTTTTCCTCACCTGAACTGTAAGGATTTCATTTTTAATTTAAGACTATTTTGAACTAATACAGTTTAATCTATTGCTTGTTATTTGTAGGCGCAAACATTCAAACAGTGACAAAATCTCTGAATATCCAGAAAACTGTGTTTTTCTGTCCTCCTCCTTCAGATCTTCTAATTCAGTTTCCCTAATTACTTTTATGAAGCAATTTTAATAGACTAGGTCAGTCTTAGAAAAGTATTTTACAGAGTAATTTAGGTACATTTATGTGGCAGTATGGAAATTTCATAAAGGGTTGAATCTTCAAGCATTTTTCCTTGTAGAGAAATTAGGGTCATATATGTGTGAATTTACTCTTGTGCCTGAGTTGGAATGTGTGGGTAGTATACGTATGCGCTTATTTCAGATACTGGAAAATAAATCAATATAAATTAGCAATTATTTAAGGTAAGACATAGTCTTGGCATGTATCTAGGCAGCACTTAGCATCTGTGGGCATTATCATAGCAAAAGAGTAGTATTAGACATTAACTCAGATTAATTTCCCTTGTAAAACTGACTTTTGAGTATAAAATATGGGTTTAAGCCCTAAACCTGTACTTTCCAGTATGCACTGCCAAATCTTCATCTTGTATGTGCAGACAAAACATTTCTGGTTTATTTGGCAAAGCACTCATTTATACGAGATGAAGATGTAGCCGACATCAAAAACCTCATTCTGATTACTCGACAGCTTTTAACACTTAACACCTCTCTAAGCATGTACTGGGAAACTACTTGGGAGGAGATATATGTACATGCATCTTACCCCAAAACACCCTAGAAACTGATTAATCTGTTTTGTTAATCAAAGATTTCATCTTCACATTATAGTACAGCCAGATTAGTAAAGCTGTGATGGTGGGACGCATGATCATTTGCGAAGTAAAGTCAAAATTAATGACAAATAAAATCAGGTTCCCTTTGTGGTTATTTCCAGCCAGCTGCATCCAAATATAAAAGGTCTATCAAAGGGAGATACCCATTAATTATTAACTCAGAACAACTTCAGAAAGCACTTCTTAAACCTCCGTTGACATCATCCTGACAGGCTCCTAATCTTGGGAAGTTGTTGGTAAGAGTTGCATTAGACTCAGCATGTCACCAATTCTAACTCAAACAACTGCAACTTGAGATGCAATGCAGCGTAGATGTGAACACATGGGATAAACTACCGTCTCTTAAGACATCTGTGAGTAACATTTACAGCATAGCATGCTGTACAATTCCCTGTGTAGCTCTACCTCTGCTGTCAGCATAATAGAGTTGTCAACAGTCTAATTGCAAGATGCAATATGTAGGGGGGTCATCCAAAAAAGAAATCTCAGTGGAAAGTAACACAAATCAGCTGTCGTTATTATAAGGCTGGACCAACCTTTGGCTAAACCTTTTAAACCTCCAGATTAATCCCTAGATTTATCTATATAGATTGGATCAAACTCAAAGTTTGACTGCAGACAAAAGAGAAACTTCAAAACGAAGTCTATCATTTATGCCCATCAGACAATGCATTCAGTTAATGATCTGCAATTTACATTAGCCTGGAAACAGTGTTGTTAAAATTCTTAACTGTTGCATCTTTTTTCTTTTCATGTTATACTTCAACGTCTATTTCCAGCTTTTGTTTCTTAAAACTTTTTTGTTGATAAGTGAAAAATTATTTTTTTAACAGAAAATTCTTTCTAGTTTCTGCCTTTCTCTTTCTGCCAACTTACATTATTAAATATCTACTTTAGACTAAAAAGTTAACTTGTAAAGAGCTTATTTGACCATGTCGTATTAGGAGAACCTAGATTTAGTTACTAAAAGATCTCTTTATTGTGAAATGTATATGGTGAGTCAAGCTGTTAAATTCCTTTGAATAGTTTTTTAGAATTTTATGCCACTGATAAAAAAAAAATAAAAAAAATAAAATAAAAACAACCAGTGTTGGAAAAACAGTAATAGTGAATTGGGTTTGGTTTTATAGCAATCATCTGAAGTTACTTGATTTATTCTTATATATATTAAACACTTGAGATCATGAGACTATTCTAACTCTGCTATTTCTTTTTTGTTTTAAAAAAGCTAAGCAAACTCAGACAAAGCTATCCAGCCCCCTCCTCCCCCCTGCTGAACAGGACAGCCTAGTAGTTTTTATTCTTTTTTTTTGAAAAAAGATACTAGCCATTATTTCATCTTACGGGGAGACATTTAGATTTAGAATAATTACAAGACAACAATAAGCAGCACTGAGCATGAATGACAAAATGCAGCTCAACTTGATGTTTTAATGCAGTTTTTCCTCTCTGATCAGTGATATTAACCCTTCTGACTACTTCACTGAAGATTGTTCCCCTTATTTCCCAGACCATGGAGGGAATGATAGATTATCAGACTATTAACAGTTTATAAACATGGATGAATGAACGATAAGTTCAAGTATTTACTTTTCAGCTACTAACTCAAATTTCAAGGCAGTATTTCTTACTGTATATGATATAGGCCTTGCAAGGAGCTAGGCAACAGATCTATTAGAGTAGCTACTATCTGTTTGTAAAGCAGAGAGAAGCGATGTTACTGGTTTATCTCAGTCAAAATAATCAGACTTTCAAGTAAACGGGAATCAATATAATTTCCTCTTTTAAAAAATTGTTTCCTACCTTTGCTGGCCTGTTTCATCTGTTTCATTAAAGATGCAACTTTTACTGATGCTTCTGCTCATCCTAAGTTTTCATCAGTGTGAAACCTAAAATGCTCTTTGCCTAAAGTGTAGGTTAATATAATAGCTACTTGAAGCAGGAAACCTCTGCAATGTGTCTATAGTTGTCTTTATTTGGGCCTGTGCAGCATTTTGTTTGTCCTCTAGCCTTTTACGGCAGCTGGACCCTGACCTTCAAGTTCTTAAAAAGAGGGGGGGGGGGGGGGGAAGTATTCTTTTCAGATTCCAAGTTCCTCCCTTTTTACCCTCCCACTGACACCGTCCCATTCAATACTAGAGATAACTTTATTCATCTATACATCATTGTATCAAATTCAATAGGCAAACTGCTTCAACATGCTTCAGAACTGGACAGGGCAGTAATGTCTTCATTTTTTCTTAATGCAATGAGTTTCTTATCGCAGTCCTTTCAAGCACAAAACAAACACTGTAACAAAAAATGATCTCCAAGTTTTTCCCACCCTGCTTTTTCACCGTGGGCTTATTTCTTTGTTCGATCTTTTAGTGGACAGCTACAGATACAAAGCTGTAAAATTGATTATATACATCCCTGCCTAACATGAGTTAAAAAGGAAATTGCGGGGGGGATCTTCTATAATTACATACTGTATTAAGAAGATTTACTTTGGGTTCATATTAAGAGTGTGGAAGTAATTTGTTCCTGAATCTGCTATCATCCTTTAAACAGGATACCAAAATTAAGTCTCATCCAGAAAAGCTAGTAGAAATGTCATGTCTACTGCAAATCTAGCTGATCACTATCTGGAAAAGACTGATCTTTTTCCCAACAGTGTCAGTGTGAATTTGATACACCTAATGTTACGAAACTCCCCATCTGTCGTTAACTGCCAAGCTTGACTTAAGGCAAATGACACCAACTCCATGGATGTTAGTCCAGCTTTCCCTGGTCGGTCTGTTCTGAGTCCTGCTCACCTGCAGATGAGTTTAAGGTGAGGGAACTGAACACTTGTCCCATGTATTCATGATATAGTGTGGTTTAAGCTCGCTAGCCGAGCTCTAGAAAAATATGCTTTGAACATACTGATAAGAGGAATAGATCAGTATTTTAATGAAACACTTTAAAGGTTTTGTAGTGGTTTTTTGTGGTAGCATGAAATATGTAAGATTAGGATACCCAAGTCAAGCTCATGTCTCATTGACATCTTTGCCTTTAAATGGAAAGTAGGGCTGGAGGGGAAAAAGGTGGTTAAAATAGAGAACTTCTAAGGTGCTTAAACCAGCTAATGGTACTAGATCATTTTAGATTCTGGGGATGAAAAAGAAAGAAATAAAAAAAAATCAGATTTACATCCCTGACTGGGTGTTTTCCACTATAGGCCCTACATGTTTATGTAGAGGGTGTTGCGAACATTTGGAGGGATTTGGGAGTTTCAAAAGGAAGAAGTTTATACATTAGTGCTGCAAGTTGCAAAACACTGTTGATATTCAAATGTTTATTGTGTAAAATCTGGGATAAGCTTCAGCATGAGAGCTCCTTTAAGTGCCTACAACTATTGCTAATTCCCCTCAGCATTGAGGCTTGCACAAAGGCCTTAATCCAATTCCACTTTTTTTTTTTTTTCAGAAAGCCTATGCTATTTTCTCTCACATAAACTAACAACACTATCCCATCACACTGCAGAATGGGTCAAAGAAAAAGGGCTCTGTGTTTATACTTCACCAACACTTTGTGTTTCTTGGCCAAGTATGGCAAGAAACTTTAAGTGGGTCCCCCAGGCCCCACGCCATCTTTAGAAAGAAAAATAAGCCTTCAGAGATTGAAAACAGACTATTTTAGGCACTAAAAAACCTATGAAATGTCAACTATTCTTTCAGTCAGTATCCCTGAAAAGAAATTGATCACTCAAGCCTCATTCTTCCAGTTCTGATTTAAATTATGAAACACAGGAATTGCTTTGATACAATAGTGTATTCTACCTCGCGTATAACAACATCCTTGGAGATACTCTTTGAAGAGTGTCCTCAGATACTAATATTTTGTGTGCATATTTTATTCTACTACCACATGAGTATCTACTCATCAAAACAGCTTAAAGCAGTAAGTTCCATCAGGGAAAATAAATTTTATAAGGTCTCTGGGCTTACTTTTCTGAAGTGCAAAAGAAAGTGTCTCGCTTCATGAAGTGTATTTGTAAGCTTCGTCCATAATCTGTCAGGAGATGCCAGTGGAGCTCTAAGTGGTCAGGTATTCTCTGTATATAAACCTTCACTTATTTCTGACAATCCCAGCAGTGTTGTCAAGGTTTAAAAAACAACAAAGACTGAGCTGCTTTGAGGATTGACCTTCCACTAGCAGGAGGGGCGAAGCTGGTCTGGTTCCCATCTGATCATCTACAATATGTAACAACAAAAATTCTGCTACAACTACTGGGGATGCTAAAATGCCAGAGTGTAAACCAGCCTTTAAAAAGAAAAATATTTTTTTTTAAAGTTCCAAACAAGAATTAAAACTTTTTTTTTTTTTTTAAATCAAGGCTCCTTAATTTTTACTGTGAGATCCCAGCTGACATCCTCTATTACCAGTTGTGCTGGTTTAGACAATGTTGATTCCAATCTCCTGAATAAGCTCCAAGTTATATTGCCTCAGAAAGAGTCAGAGGAATTCAGCCTGGAAGAGAATCACTTACAGAGGCCTTTGACAAGCTGGAAGTTATTCTCTCTTCACACTGACTTTGCTCTTGAACATGTGTGTTAGTGGCTGAGCCAAAGCTTCATAGGTGTTTTTTTTTTTTTTTTTTGCTCCTCTCTGGTTACATTTCTACAGCATCTACAGGAGTGACTGCAGCATACTCAAATGAGGTTTGAACACTTTGTCATGACCATATGAAATAAGCTAAATTTTCCCGAGGAGTTTTCCCTGAAGAGTTTTAGTATGTTCCAGGAACCTGTTTTTTCCCCCCACCTCTTTTAAGGTTTGTCATCTGCTTAAGGCATTCAGGAGGAAAGGGAGAGGACCTGCTGCCCCTGATGGCCTTGCACTGCCACCTAGAGCTAAGTGCTGCCAGTCCCTCAGTAGTGTCCCAGCCCTCATGTCCCTCAGGGGGGTGAGAAGCAGAACAGTAGAAAATTCCTACAGATGTGATGGGCAGAGCCTATAAAATTTGCAGAGGTCCATGTTCTGCATAGGAAGGGGGCTGATGCAGAGCATTTCAGCATACGCACAGGTTGCTCGCTGACATGCAAACATAATCCACTGTTTTATCAGAAATGCGTGCTTTGGTGTAGAGTGGTGATGGCTTCTTTAAGACACTATTTTCTTATCAAATACTGAAAAAGCATGTTTTCAAGGATAGGTTATTTCCCACAGCGCTGTTTCTGAAGGAGTTCCTATATTTGCATGGGTTCTTCTCCACTAACAGGTTCTTAGCCTTTTGGATCATATTATACCTGTTACCACACATGGATTAGCTGAGTGCTGAAATCACATTTTGAGGGTTTGGCTGTTTTGAATGGCTTGAAAGGCTACAGCTCAACACAAATAAGGTTTTTATGCGTCGAGGGTGAAATTATCCTGCATACATAGCTAACACAAGGCTAAAGTGTCACTTAGGTCCTGTTTAATTTAGTTTGACCTTTATGGCAGGGCACAGCCAAATTTTGTCCATTGGAACTGGTCCCTAAAATGCAACTTTCTGGAGCATCCTCTTTATTTTTCATGAAGGACAAAACAAAAGAAACACCTGTGCAAAAATACTAATGTGCTCCTGCAAAGGACATGCATTAAAATTAAAACTCCAAACATTTCAGAATAGGCACCAAAATTCTTCTTGAGATTTTCATTTTGCTATACTGCAGAAGTTAAATTAAATGCATACATTTTATATTCACAAACACATGAAGAAAAGTTCATCTTGCCCCAGGAAATAGAAAATCTGGGATGTTTTTTTATAGGATCATCAAATGACTAAATCTTTCTAGTGAGAGATTAATTTCTTCTGCATTGTGCTGTGTGCAGTACTTATTGTGGAGAATTTATAAGAGTTGATATTTTAGTTGACTGACAAGTCTCTCGATGTATTTAACAACTTTAATTATACTTGTCACTTTCAAAATGAGTGGAAAAAACGTACAAAACCAACAGAAATATGTCAGTTGGTTATTAGTTACAGCAAAGTCTCTCTTTTATCTCTCTTCTCTTGGGTGGAAACCATCCTTTCTATTAAATAGGGAGCCAGTTCAAAAACTTGAGACCCATCACTGTCTTCAGGGTTTTTAATTACTCCTCTGCCTTTTTCTCTTTCTTTTGGATTGTCTCTGTCTTAGATGACTTCTGCATTTTTAGATTTCCTCCTTGCCTTGCTGTCAGCGCGTAGTGTTTTTCCTTTATCATGTCATACAATTCAGATCTGTGTTTGATTGTCTCATTTTGGTGCCATTCTCGCTGGCAAGCGCAGCCCTTCTTTGTGAGGGGAAATGCGCCTTGTCATCACGAGGGAAGGAAGGGAGAAATGAGCAGTGGGGCTTGGGAACAAGGAAGCAAACTGGAGAAAGTGTGTAGGGATTGGTGGGTTGGTTATTTGCCAGCTAAAAAATGAACCACAGGCCCCACTAGAACTTGTTAAAGTGAACATACTGCGATTTTATAAATTAACTTTCTTTAACGGCTGCATTTTCCTTTCCCCTCTGTGTCACAGTCTTCCTTTACGTGAGGGTTCTATCTATCTTCACTCCTCTACTTCAGTTAAAGGTTTCCATGAAATGTAAATGTCTTAAAGGGTTTCCTTTTGGCTTGGCATGGTGCTTGGAGGTTCCTTCTGTGAGCACTGGAGGTTTGGATCTAATATCAAAGGGTTTAAAGCTAATGATTTTAAGTATGGTTGAATTTTATTGCTCCTCTGGTGGGCTAAAACCTTCAGCAACTCTTTGACCTCTTCCCAGTCAATCCAATTCCATCTAATACTCTGTGACTAATATGGTGGATATTTAATCTACTTTGCTGCTGAAATTACTTTTAGAGCTACTTTTTTCCTTAAATCTTCCTCTTTAGAGAAATTGCTGATCGTAAGCTCTAAATATGTTGCCCACTACAACATAGGTTTTTAAAGAAAAAGCTTTTTTTTCAGTAAAAGAGAATTAAAAGATGTAATTTCTTTTTATAACATAAATTAAATGAGGGGATATAATTATATTATGAAAGTAAAAGCCAAGTTAAAATGAAAAATTGACAGAAACCTCTCTGATCATGCTGTTAATATAGATATCATGATGAATAGCCACACCTTAGCCAAATGTTTCCTGTAATATGATTAAGCTTTAAAGAGAAAATTAAAGGAAGCCTCTAAAGACAGTATTTCCACCCTCTAGGTAGTGCTTACTGAGTTAAAATTTGGAAAGTGGATCTTGTCCTATACGTAGTACTAAGAAGCTGTACTGAGTTTTGTTTATACCGTATTTCTTTTTCTTAAAAAGTGACCAAACTGAATAGTTGAGGCCACAGTTACAAATTTACCATAGTGCCTGAGATACTTGGCTGCTTTTCCCTGTTTTCATCTCTTAAGACATCCAGCTTGCAAGGATTCTGCACTCTGCAAACATGAGCAGAAGGGATTTGCTTATCTGATTTACGTGAGGACCCACCAAATTGGGTCATGGATAATGATCTCTACATCCACAATCCTGTGCCTTATAATTTAGTCATGGGCATAGGCACATTGAATTCAATGGGCTTGAGCCATTTCAATTTAATGGCATTATTTATATGCCTGAAATTAAGTGTTTAGGCAAGTTTTTGCAGGATTGTGGCATTAACCTTTTCCATATGTAACCTCTTTAAATAAAGTGTACCATCTAGCGTTGTATCGGGTGAAGAGATACAGCTTTTAAGTCTCAACTTTCTGTCTGAATCCAGAGCAAGCTGATATAATAGCAAGGGTGATACGAAATGAGACTTCTGCTCATTGCCTAACTAACCAGAAAGGTGTACATGCTATTCATGTGAAAGTTGAAGCTTTTGGTGCAAAGACTGAATGGAAAGAAGAATCTGAATTCTCTGCCTGTCCATAACACCAATAATGTTACTGGTACAATAACATGAGGCTAAATTAAGGGTGGAAGTGAGAACAAATCTTCTAACTGTTCAAAAAGTGGGACTCAAAGCAACCCGAGAATAGGAGCAGTGTTGAAAACAGAGAAGATGAACCGCTGAGCCAGGTAGTTCTAGCTGTGCTTTGATTAGACTGTGAATGTGTGGTCTTCTGGAGCTGGGAACTAGACTTGGTGATCTAGCTCAGTTTTCCTGTCTTCCTAAAAAGTTGCGTCAAGGGATGAGATGCATTAAAGGAATTTCCGTTACATGGAAAGGATTGTGCTCTACTACTCTTACAAGTGAGTGAAGGACTTCAGTCTTCAGAGCTGTCCATATGGCAGATTTCACATGTGCTAAAATTGAGAGAGGGGTGAGGTGACCCAACCCACATGTAATAAACATCCATCCCACTTTGGGTGGAAGCGTGTGTTGAGGGAGTTGGCGGAGAACCCCGGGGTGTTCTGTGATACAACCTTTCTTAAACAGGGAACCCTGGCTCACAGGAGCAGGAGGCAGGCTTGTGATGTTTTTAGAGCATATTCTGTATTGGGAATACCTGGGCTCTGTTCTGAGATCTGTGGATTTCCTTGAGGAAAAACTCCCAGTGATAGCATTTAGCTGCTGACATGAATACCACCTGCTACTGGAGAGCACACAGGTGTAGCACAGTCTTACTGTTAAGATAATGGTTGGTGTTCAGATGAAGACCATGGGATTGTTGTGTGGCTCTTACTAGAAGAAGACCTACCCTGTAGCCCACTAAAGCCATAGCTCAGTTCTTTTGCCTGTAGAATGAGCCAAACCATACGTAACCATGACATCATTTTTTGATGCTTATACACTGGTATTTTAAATGAATTCAGCTCTTCAGAGGTGCACTAGAAGTACAGGGTTGCTTTTTTGCCTTTGTTATATACAGTTGATGCCTTGGGCATAAATTACATATAAAAATGCAAAAATTACCTAGGTATGTTTATACCCCTCCTGTTTTTATCTGCTGAATAGAACTGTAATTGATGGAACACAAATGATGTATTAAATTTCTTGAACACATGGATAAAATAAACCAATGTGAAAATTACCATGTGCAGTTAATTTATAGACAAATATATTTGGAGCAGGTACAAACAAAGGTGTAAAGTACTATGTTTTAACAGATTTTCATGCCATATGCATTTGCTTTTACTGCCTGAAGAAAAAAAAAAAGATGGAACTAGATATCTTTAAAAAAAATTGATGTTAAAATACCTTTTGAAAACTATCTTTTTGTAATTACAGGAACACTACTTTTCATGGGTTACTAGTATGCTTAACTGTTTTAACTATTTTTTAGATTATTTGAAGAAATTAATGTTTTTTGCCACTTAATTTTATTAAAGAAAGTAAATTCAGAACAAAAAAACCTGTGACCTTTGACATTCTTTCTTGTATTTATTGCATATCTTTGGAAATGACCAAATTTTAGCAATTCACATAAAAACAGCGGTCAGATCTTGTCATTTCAAATTAAGTCTGACAGCTCAGAAGTTAAACCAGTTTAGCTTGTTTTAACAGCTACACTTCAGTGATTCTGGGTTATTAAACTCTTTGGGAAACCTTCCACACTTTATTAGAGAAAGGAAATTTATATAGTGGAAAGAAGAAAAACATATGTAATTGCCAACATATACATAGTGACTCTGGTAATAACATCAGTTTATATAGATTGTTAGTATCCAGTACAAAACTGTACCTATATATGCTTTTATGTGAAGGAAAGATATATTGGCATGATAGGCAACTTCCCAAAAACTATGATCAAGGCAAATGTGAGTGACTATTCAGGAACTCATTTGGGAAGCTCAATTCAATGAAGTGAATTTTATCCACAGCATTACTTCTTCAGACAGAACTCTCTACTCAAACTTATATATTAAATTTGGTCAAGTTTGCAACTAAATCTGAACATTAGGTTTGCCCACCACTTGGGTCCCATGGTAAACCCGTGGGAGGAGATTCTTGTGCTGTCTCCCTTGAGGGCCGTAGACATGTTCATTCAGTAGGGTGCAGTGTATCTGTCAGACTCATGACTCTGTTCAGAGAACGGAAAAGCATCTTGCTCACCAGATAAAAACTGCCAGGTGTTCCATCCACTTGGGCATGGCCATGAGCCAGCTCAAATCTCAGGCTGAAGCTCTTAAAGGCAGGATATGGAAAGAAGGAGCCTGCAGGCATGGTCGACTCGGAAAATAATTGTTTCCAAAACTGAAAGCCTACGAGGCTGGGATGAGGAGGACAGAGCTTGAAATCAGATTTCATGTTTCATTAGGCTATAGATAAACCTATACACGGACCCCTTAGCATGGCTACTGCAGAATTGAACAAGCAGTGGTGGTTCCACTGGCTCAACTTGCCACAGACCAGAGGGTCTGGATGTGGGGTGTGAAATGGTGGGAAATGGTTTGAAGTTTCTGCTGTAGCCGCCTGTTTGTGCTGGGTGTAGTAAGACATGCCCCGTTGCCACCCCATAGCTGCCCCTTCTGTTTAGATTCAGGTAGCAACTCGGTATGTCTCGAAGGTCCAGTCTGATATCTTCTTCCCACATCAGTGTTTCTACATCAGGGTCAGGTCAACTATTACATTTTCTGGACAATCTATTTAGATGAAGGGCTTTTTAGATCTCTTGCTACACAGCAGGTTTTCAAAACTTTGACTATTTCTTTTAAATCTTTTTGGGAAACGATCTTAATTTTCCATATCAAGTATTTTGGCAGTGACTAAATATCACTGCTACACTTATTGCTACTTCTCCCTCCTTACCTGTCTTTCTAGCCCTGCTTATACATCCAAGAGTTACAAGTAAATTTTAGTCACAGCTGGTGATCTACCGTGACACTTATCTCCTCTTGAAAACTTCTGAATATAGCTCTGTTTATTTCCTTCTGGTTTGTTGATGTGTACGCTCTGCAGTGGTGGATCAAGACAGACTGTGTAAGGCACATCTTCACAGAAATGCTGGGCTTTTTTGACTGATTTCCAATTAACAACATGTTGAGAGCCATCACCCAGCTTTTAATCCCTTTAAAACCAATTATATGTATGTTAATAAAAATACCATGTAGTACTGATTGTGTTTGTACATTATCAACAAAATGTGCAGCCCAAAATATACATGTCAAAACTGTTTGCTGAGTATGTTCACTGGCTAGCGTAAGGCCAGCATCCTTGCCCTGAAGGAGGTGTTTTAGGGACTGGAAAAATCTTTAAAAGTGACAATAACTGATAATATTGGCTGGTAGAAGATAAGTAAGAACATGTTTTGCTGTGCTTCGTAGTCTGGGTAAATACCAGGGTTTCTATAAGCATTCAAACAGATGCTTAGTTGTCTTTTCATAATGCTTCATGAGTTACTACTATGTGTAAGACTCTAATGCAGAGCAGGGACTTAGGTGCTGATAAGCAACTTCTGGTGAGGGTTGCTGCTAGGGTGTAAGGAGCTGCTGACCCCCAGCTCCTCTACGAGAAGTTACTGACTGTGTAGTCAGAAGACTGCAGTGAATACCTGGTAATTAACTGATTTAGCACAAAATCCTCTGCTTTCTTGAAAGCCACCTTCATTAACATAACTAGTGAAGATAGACTCGGTGAAAAGCAGTGCGGATGTGGATGTGTTTTCTCTTCTGCCTTTCTCTTGGGGCAACTCTGGCAGAGGCGGTTGCTTCCAGAACCACCACAGCTGGATTCACTAGAGCTGTCAACACCTTTATACTATGAACTGGAAACTAAGCATGTTCATGGGTGAAGCATGTTCTGAAAACCCAAGGTCATGCATGACCTCTGTTGCACTGCACCAAATGATGCTTGCTCTCCTATTCAATCAAGATAATCTATGAACTATATAACAGTAATTTCCATTAAAAAGCCTCCTAGAAAAGCAGAAGTGTGTGTGTGTGAGAGCACGTGCTTTGAAAACTTTGCTTGATGATACATTTTCTTTCTTTCTTTGATCTATCTGAAATAAATGGAATGCATTAGTGCTATTTAACTTTGCCCCTAACTGTTGAAAATGGAAAAAAGCTGACTGTAGTGTTTATTTTCAAAATCCTACTGCCAAGATTTTTTTCTTCAAGGGAGAAGAACGAAAGAAGAACAAATCTCTTCTTTGCTGCCGTGGTCATTATAGTTTATTTTCAGTAAAATAATACTGTCTCAGTATTTGAAACTTTCTGTATAGGTGGGCAGTGTGAGCCTGATTGCAAGAGATTATTCCAAATGGTTTGTCTATAGGCTAATTATTAGGACAGGAGAGAAGACAGGCAGTTTTAATGTACTTACATAGCAAGGGCTAGTAAAAGCTGGTTGGGAAACCACATATGATGATGAGTGTGGTTTTAATACATAGGCAGATGTTGAGAATTGTAATGTAATCAAGAGGTGAATGCAGATAATTTCTGGGCTGTTTTGGGATTTAGACTGGTGAGGATAACTGGAGTAATGTTTTTAATCTCTAGTTAGCAAAGGGAGAGGTAGAATGCTGTTAGCATATAACTCATTAAAATCTATGAAGTACAAAGATACCAGTAGAGCACAACAGCCATTTTGGAATGGTGTTTGCTCTGCAGAGGGTAAATTTCTAAGATTATATTGAATTAATCTGGAGAAAAGAAAAAGGTAAGCATTTGGAAAAGACTGTCCATTATGTGGCCTACAAAAGAGATAAGTGAACAGTCAGAATGTTCATTGCATATATATACGGAAATGAAACAAAATAATGAAACTGTGCTTTACTGTAGAAACGTTTTTCCAAGTCCTGAGTTTGGTTTAAAAAATGAGGGACTAAATTTGTGAAAATGTAATCAATCATTTTTCCTGTTTGGTAGATGGGAAGACAATTTTCAAACTTGGAGAGATGACTCTTAGAGAAAGTCCCATCAATGCAAATCTCCATGGAGTAATTTAAAATGATTGCCTGAGAAAAGTTAATGTAATTAGGTTCACAGTATACTTCCAGGTTTACTGTAGACCTTTTGGTTAGAAAGAGAATACCAGAAATAAGTCGACACGGATTTCCTCCTTAGGCTTCAGATATAGGAATCTTTTATCACAGCTGATATCACTTGGTTCTTGTCTCCATTTGTGCATCCAGCAAAGATTAGATGGCATCTTTATTAAGTAGTGTTTTTTCTAATAGTCGTAAAAAATCCCTTCCTCTGACTAAGGGCAAAGTGGCAAAATCTCGTGAGGAAGTTGATGTGGTATTTTTTTGTATATATGTACTGTTTTCTGGAACTGACTAGCTGTTATCTGCTAGCCCCAAACTGACACAAGTTGCTCTGATATGTTTCTGTCTGTGGGTTTAGGTAGATACAGGTGTATGTGTCTCAGTGTATCACTGGATAAAAAGAATGTTTCAAAAGGATATATTCATCCTATGGACCTATGCACCTGCGCGTTGGCACATGTGAATGTTTTGGTACACTGAGTTGGGAAACGGGAACTTATTTTGCAAAGTTAAGTGTACTTAAAATATATATAAGAAAATATTTAAATTAGCTGTCATTCAAACACAAACTGCTTTTTGGTTTTTTGTTTTCTTTGGGTGTTTTTTTTTTTATTATTTTTTTATTTTATTTACTGAATGTACCATTAGGCTTACAGTGGTGGTGGGGGGGAAAGGCTTTAAAAGAAAGTCATACCAGGAAGTCAGTGGGAAATGCTAATCTCTTCCAACACAGGAGCCAGTGCACTAGATAAAAACACAGGGATATAATCAAGGCACTATAACAGCATCATGATTATTGTCTTTGACAACACGATGGGTCTTTGCATGTAATGTAAGCCCAAAATTGGACTATGCTAGTGAGATTGAGATAATGGCAATTATGAAAAAAGGAGGTAAAGTGGTTTTGAGTGCCAAATTATCCCCTCCTCAGCCTCCTGATCAAATGCCCACTGTAACGGGTGCAGATGTCCATTGACTTTGCTAGGTACTGGATCAGGCTCTGTAATTCAGGTTTTTCCTGTTCGTTTGTGGTGTTTATTTTATCAAACTGCTGCCAGAGTGACCTTGAGAATGACCTAAAGTAAAAGTCAAATTACACTTATGACTTTTCTCTTATTTTGTTTTGAGGTGAGATAAGGAAATCTTGAAGGCTTAACTCACAAATCAGTCATAAGCAGGGGGAGAATCCACCACACAAAATAGTCTGCTCCTCCCAAAATGGACAAAGAAAGAACGCTTCTAAGAATCAAAGACAATAAAATAAGATGTTTCCCTAGGAGCCAGAATGTGTTCTCCTTTACAGAGATGTAAATCAGAAATGGGCACGTGAACCATTTTGGGGCATACCTGTAGGAATGATGTAATAGTGCTGCATTTACCTATGCATGGCATGAAGGCCACGCTTTTTTGAATATGCTTTGTCACAGGATTTTTCACTGAGGCAGACCTGATGGTCACTAGTGAGACCTTGTCTGAGAGTCCATAATAGGTTCAAAGTGACTGCCCCGCTGTCTGGCAATATTGAGATGAATACTGAGCTTCAGCCCTTTCCTTCCTCAGATTCATACACATGGAGTGGAATTTGGCTTCTTGCCTTGTAGATCCATGAAGGACTGGAGGGAGTTTTATGTGATAAGCAGCATGGAATATGTAAGATCTCTCTGTGAGAAATTCTGGACTATATACTGGCCTATGTTGTAGTAGTAGCAGCGCTACATGTAGTAACTAAAACTGCAACAGGGAGACTGAATTTCAAGTCTGCTGAAGGGCCTCCACAATCTGGGCAATCTGTTAAAGGACTGTACATAATGAATGTTGTCCCTCTTTGTAGCTGAATGCTTAAAACTCATTTTCACTCTCTGTTCTCTCAAACTGAGGTTGTCAAATTGGTGCCAAGTAAGACAAGTTTATAATATATATTATGTACCTTGGAAGTTGGTGGATGCTAGTTCCACTCAATTTAACTGTGTTGCTTTTGAGGACAATTTGTTCTGACCTGGAGTGTGAAGCCTGTATATGAATCAGCTGTTTTAAATATGTCACCAAAAGAACTTACATGAATGATTTTCTCTATTAATTCAAGCAACTCGGGGCGGGGGGGCGAGTGGAAGAACATGGTTACACAAAAGCAGTTAATGAGAATATGGATTCCCCTGCTGGTTGATTTCCCTTCCCCAATTCAGCTGAAGAAGTATCTTATATTTAAATTACTTGGCTTGGATGTAGAGAGGTAGGATTGGTTCTTGTGGATGTTTTTGAGCCTTTCTTTAAGATTTTGGACAGATCATCATCTTTCTTTTATCCATGTCTCTTTTTCTGATGTGTAAAATGGGGGTAACTGTAATCATCTATCTATTAGTAAGTTACTTTTTGAAAGATTGGAGCTATGGGCTCAAGAAAGTGTGAAATATTTAACAAAGCAGAATGAGAACATCATGCTGAATAACGCATTTGAAAAAACTGTAGTCTTTCTTCTGTTTGAAAGATATGCTTTGATTTGTTGTTCAGGTGTAATTTTGCCTACACATGTGTGTCCAGCACTTTTCATTTTAACTGTACAAGTTACTTATGTGGATTTTATTGGTAAGAGCTCTGAAATGCTTGTGGCCATGCAAGTCATATGGCATTCTTGTCCCTGACCAGATAAGATAACTCTTAAATTTTAAGGAAAGATGTTCTTATTTTCCTGGAAGAAGTAAAAGATTGAAAGAACTTTAAACAGTAACAGTTCTTTTTCTTTCTGTGTGGATTTCCTAGGGAAATTACTCCGAAGTTAATGAGTACGGCTGTACTCATTTAATTTCTTTTGTACAAAACAATTTTATATCATTTTATTTGACAGCTGTGAGGTTGGATACTACTTTGGTTTATCTGAAAGCTTTTGAGCTCTGGTAAGGTATTTAAATACTTAATTCAGAGCGGAACAGGGAACTGTACTGGCAGGCGAGGGAGGTGAGCTCATATTCTGTATTATTTTAACTTGGGCGTGGGGGGTGTTTTATAAATGAACAAAAGCTATGTTCACTAAGACACAATCTTATACGAATAATGATGATATTAAAATGCGAAGCCTAACTTGCACAAATCTACTATGCAAGATGTACCTGTGAAGTGCTTGGTATATCCTGCTATTAGAGAGGAAATGTCCAATCCATCTAAAAGCAAGAAAACGATAAAAAGTCATTAGTTGTGTTTTGCGACCTCTCAGGCATAATTAGATGTTGTCTGAGAGTCACCTGTGCAGTGTTATAAGGAGGTATGTTGCAGAGAATACAAATACAAAACACTAGGCTGGTCGTGAATAGTTATGCCAATTCTGATTGTACTACAGTTTTCTGTTACATATCCTCTAAGGTACAGCAAAAACAAGTCTGCCATTTTAATGAATGTTCCTGGTGTGTAGAGAAAGACGATATAGTCAAGCATAGGTCATCTATAGCCCTTAGTATCAGCTGTAGCATACATGCCATTATATCATAATACCATTTTATCCTCCATGATCTTTGATCAGTGCTAATGATCAAAGTTTGCGTAGCAGCCAAGAGAATCTTGAGACAGTAGATATTTATAGCTTATGGCCAATTCTGATTACTCTATAGCAGCTTTCCCAGTGTTCTGTAGTTTGATTGATGTCATTGGCATGCTTCAGCATTCAGAATATATCAAATAAATTTGCTATGCTTTGAACATGAAAGGGAAGTAGAACACTGATAATTTAAGAAACCAGAAAAGTGGGGGAGATAGGAGATACACATGGCTGCATGTCCTTTGGCAACTAACGCCATACAACGCTTAGCAATACAGTGCATGCATGCAAATTGCTAAGCATCCTCTTTAATGCGAGGCTTTGCTTCCCCTGTAAGAGTGTTGCTATTCAAAGGGGCTGATAAATGAAATCTGAACTGCATATGCTGCAATGGAGAGGAGGACAGGAGCAGGAGACAGCTGTTTGGGGTGACTGCTTTACAAGCAGAAGCCTTTCAGTTCCATCAATCAGACAATGTGAAAGGCCCAAATCCAAAGACACCAGCATCCCACCCCCTTTGATCCCGATCCTAATAGTGTGCCAGTCACCGATGGAAATGCATTACAAAGTGAGAATGGTCCATTTTCTTCCTTCCTTTTCTGAGAGTCTGTGTTTATCAGATTTAACTAGTTAATGATTCTGCCCCCTCTTCTGCGTGCCTCGAGGAATCTCGCTGCAGAGGTGACAATTGTTTATAGTCAATGGGCAGTTACAGCATAGGCAATCCATGGGATCTGTAGGAGCTGTTTTTCAGGGCTGAGAGTCCTGCAAAGGGTTAAGCATCGACTCACTTCAAAATCGATAGCGAAATTATACATACGTTTTCCTCATCGAGACAGTATTTGGTTGAGACCTGCGAGGCCATGCTGTGGATATGTGGATAGCATATTGATTGTAGTTGTGGTGGCCTCATGCTGAGGCTGCGACTCTGGTTTTAGGAAATGTGTGTTCTGTGCCTATCCCTACCACAGCCTTTATGTTTCTATCAGCACTTTCTGCCAACAACAAGCCCAAGGTTGCCCACCAAACAAGGTTTCCCTACCTGTGAGTCTGCAAGCAGAGTTGCAGCATGTCTTTGAGCTCGTGTGGCACTTTGTCTGCCCAAATACATCAGTCACCACATATGAAATACCTGTGAAGATGCTTAGGTGGACAGGCTGTGAAGGGAGGTAAAGCGTGCTATGCTTGTGGGTATACCAGAAAGATGCTCCGAGTGGTATAAACTGTATGATCTTGGGACCCTTGGATTTTTGTGGTGTAAGCTTCCCATCTGCAACATCGGTGTTATAAATTATCACTTTGTCTGTCATGCCTATGTCAAGCTTTTTTTTGGATACCTGTATATACTTAGTACTTAGCCCAAGAGCTTTGATTCCAAGCCCTACAATAATGAAAATAATACTTCTGTGTGGAGAAGTGCTTGTGAGACCTGTCCCTCCGTCTGTAAAAGTCACTCTCTCGTTTTTTCCAGTGTGTAACGTCTTATTATCAGGCTTTCTTACTGATTTGCAAACATGAACATTCGTAGGATAATAAAGAAACGGGCAGCACACTTGGATGATCTCTTTTGCTTTTTTTCTTTAAAAGCAATTTTCATGGCACTGTGTCTGATAACAATGGAGTTAAGCTATGTCATTAATTTCCATAGATGGTAGATGGAGAATGTTAGATTCTAGGCACCTGAGTGGATCATCAAACTCTTCTACCACATAATGACTCTAAATAATCATATTCATCATAATTAGTACCATTAATAATGTTAAAAATAAACACTTGTACCTCAGACCATTAGTAATAGTAATCTTGTCATCGTCCATGAAAATTACTAGACCCAGTTATTTTTCACAGTGGGGCGCAGATATGAGATATATAATTAAAATATTAATTACGTATTTGATAGAGCTTCAACTATCATTATTATATTACCATTGGCCTCATTATTATACTTTCAATATGTTACCTTGTATATATTGTGTTTAATAAAGTGTTAAAAAGTGGCTTTGGGTTTCCAAGATCAATATGTGTTAGAAAGAAAAATGTATATGAATCCAGAGGTAGGGAAGAAATGGGATTCAAACTGTGGTTAAATGAATTTCTGTCATTCAACCCTGTACTAAGAGGTGACACAAAGCTAATCCTAGTCATAAATCCCCAAAATAGAATTTAAGTGATACTTCGGTGATTTTTAATGGTTATTTTTTACCTGAGTAGATTAGATGAAAAGAATACTAGTTAGCTGAATGGGAGAGATGAGCTTGAGAAAAGAACAATGTGTTCTAAAGTTTTTTTGTTCTTTTAGGTACAGGTGGTTTCTATCTGTTAACCTAGACAGGAGCTGGAGCTCTTCTAATGTACAAAGGGGCAAGTAGTGCTTGTGCATGCTAAACTGAATCGGTATAATCAAGGGGCAGGTGTAATTTGAGGGTAAATAATAGTGACACAGCACACTTTTAATAAAATGACAGTGCATTCAAGATCGACAGATCTTTTGTCAGGAGTTTATTTTGTTGTTTCCATGGTGGTTAATTGTCCATTTATTCCTTACCTGTCTTTAATAGAGTTTTGTAGGATTAAGTTTGTTGCCATTAGTTGAAAACAGTGTCATAATTTTTCTGTAATAAGTTGATGTTTCAGGTTGTTTCAGATCAGGATGTACTCTAAAAGTAAATGCTTTAGAAGTAAAACACAGACCCCAGTAAGGTGTCTGTATCCTTAATCCTGAAGGATTTTGAGGAGTTCTCCAAGATGCTGGTCTTGCTGCCTGCTCCCATTGCCTTGCTTACCAACATTCAGTGTATTTCTTGGTATCTTTCAGGAATGGAAAATCTCTGGAGCTGAGGATAGGCATTGTATCCCTTTCACTATGGGAAAGGACAAGAATGCATTTTTTTCCTTTTTAAAAAGTGTTTTTGCAAAATTTTCAGTGTGGTTTGGTTTTTTTGTGTGTGGCTTTTTTTTTTTTTAATTCTTGCATTAAAACAGTATCGAAAGAAATAGTTTCCAGAATCGACAGCAATAGATAAAAAAGACTTCCATTAAGGTTTTTTTTTTTTTTTAGTATTTTCTTAATGAACCGTTAACCTGAGAGGAAGTTGTAGAAAGGCGGAGGTCGGTCTCTTCTCCCAAGTCACAGGCAATAGGACATGAGGAAATGGCCTCAAGTTGCACCAGGGGAGGTTCAGATTGGATATTAGGAAAACTTTTTACACTGAAAGGATTATTAAGCATTGGCTGCCTGGGGAAGTGGTTGAGGCTCCATCCCTGGAGGTATTTAAAAGACGGGTTGACATAGTGCTTAGAAACATGGCTTAGTGATGGTTTTTATCAGAGTTAGGTTGATGGTTGGAGTAGATGATCTTAAAGGTCCCTTCCAACCTAGACAATTCTATGATTCTATGATTCTGATACATTTATCCCAGAAAACCTCTAAACCTTCTGAAGTTTAAAGAATAATTAAATAATGAAGTTACTAAACTTTAGTTTAAAAAAGAAATAAAACCACTGCCCCCAACCACTCCAGCAGGTCATATCTGTGAAGGATGGGGGAAAATGTTTTCTAAATTTAAAACTGGATGTTCATGTTCACTACTTGCCCATTAACATCTGTAAAGGTATAATACGGTGGAACTTTTCATCCTCATTCTCCTGAATAGTCAGGTTTCCTACTCAACCTGAAGTGTCCTCTAATGTACAACTTTGCACACCTAGAAAGTAATTTCTTTCAGAAGCAGGCAGCAATAATAAAACCTTATCATCTGTTTCACACCAGATATCATGAGTATGGTTGTAAATAAAACCTTACCACCTGCTTTACACCTAATACCATAAGCAGTGGTTGCACTAGGATTTCTTTTTTGGTTCAACTCACTTTACTGTGGGTTGTGGGTTTTTTTTTTTTTTTTTTGTTCGTGTGTGGGTTTGTTTTTTTTTTTTCAGTGAGGCTAGCTATGGCTACTTTCCCCCTCAACACATCTGATATTTTACAAGGTTTTGGGGAAGGCTGCTTTTAATTCTAAATGAATCTAGAGTGTTCCTTTTATCTATGCTGGTAAACCATTAACTGAGTCATAGCGTAGTCAGTGTAGGGGTAGTCAACTGAGGACAGGCAATATACGTGCAAGTGCTTGACTGTCCAGAAGCTAATGAAACTCTTTCAACAGATTGGGAAAGCAGCTGATTAATAAACTTTGCCAAAATGCTATTTTGGATGCTTCTGTGCTATAGATTACGCTCGGACTAAAAATGCCTCTTGGATTTTTTTCAGTATTATTATTGAGGCTTTTTATAACTTTTACCCAAAGCTACTCAAGTATGACATCCAGTGGCAGGGTTTCAATGTTTAGGACATGAACAAGTTTTGTCATCAGGGGGAATTTTTCTTGTAGAAGTGAGATGTTTATTCGCAATAAATTGAAGATAATCTCTTTCAGATTTCAGAGCTGGCATGACTGAAGTCCTAGACTTTTAAGGAGGCTGATGAACCTAATAAAACCTATATGAAAAATTCAACTCTTCATTAAATCCTCCTTGTCACTAAGGCTTATTATAGCTGCTTATTTGGGATTAGCACAGACAGAAGGTGTTTAATATGTTATTAAACTAGTTAGATTTACACTAATTTTGTCCCTATTTTTGTTAGCGTATCAGGGAAAAGCCTGAAACGTTCTGTCTGTATATGATTTTGTTTTGCTTAAAAATAAGTTTGCTTGCAGATTTTTGATGTTATGTCTAAGGCATAATTTGGGATTTTAAAATTTAATGTAAAGATTATTACATGATTCCCATCTTCCCTGAAAAAAAATGGAGCTCCATTTTACTGTATCCCTTCATAATCTGAGGTATAGCTGCTTAATACAAGAGTTTACTTGGATCATATATTGACTCATCACAAATGGTATTGTGGTAATGTGTAAGAATAGCAAGAGCATATATTAAAACATCTTTATAATCAGAATAATAATGGAGAGCCTGTAGATATGAGAATCCCAAAGTTTTCCCAACGCTTTAAAAAGTACTGAGCTACCGTTACAATTCCTGAATTATTCAGAGCTATAATTTGGAGTCACAATGCTTTAGTATGCTGCAGATGTAGCATTAAGGCTTCCAGGGTCATGGTAGATATTAAAAATTGTTATGGAGAGATCTAGATTGCTAATCACACAATGGCAGAAATGTTGTGTTGTGCCCTAGAATTACAAAGAATTTAACAGGATGGGATCTGACCAGCGCTAAGTCTCCTCCCTCCCATTCACCAAAACACAGGGTGTACAGCAACGCTTCTGTGAGAATAAAGGGGTGCAAAATGTCCTCAAGTGTATGCCTCGAGAATCCTATAAGCAATGGGATAAGAGGAGTAGAGCTTATGTGGAAAAAAAGCCTCCTCGTGGACTGGAATGACAGTAACTAACCACTACACTGAAGTTATAATTATAATTTCGTCACAAGAGTAGAAAAGTCAAGGTTTCACAAGGGAAAAAAAAAATCTATTTACAGAAAAATATTATGCTTTTCATTTGATAGAAAAAGTAATTATTGCAAAGGGACCCATGGAAGATCTTGAAGACAGTCACCCTCCTTTTAATAAGTGCTTGTGGCAGCTAAGTGGGGATCAGGAGTATTCTTTATCAGGTTTGCATTCAAGTAGTACTAAATATATGCAGGTAGGAATTAAATAGTATCTGAGTTTAATTAAAATTATAAAAAAAAAAGGGGGGAGAAGAATGGTTGGTAGACTGCTCGACTGCATTTTAACCAGTAACCTCAGACCCTAATTAGAAATGCTTTTCATATCTCCTCCATGCAAGGGCTTAATCTGACGTGAGTCTGTGAGCGAGGGCTTGGGGGACCAGTGTTAATTCTGCATTCGATCTTGGTTTGTATGGAGGCAGGCAATGCTGATTGACCGAGTTGCAGCACAGATCCCATGACCTTGCCGGGATTTTCATGTGAGGTGTTAATTGAGAGGGTGGGTTAATCTTTGAGCATCATTGTCCCCGAGCTGAGGACAAAGTTTGTGCTCTCTGTTTCCTTACTCAACAGTATATTTGATCCCTACCTCCTCCCCTTTATGACAGTTTAGCAAGCCTGCAGAAAATTCTCTCTTGATAAATTTATTGGTGGAGGATTATCTCTTGCTGGTTTTGTTTGATATTTATGATCTTGTTCTGGAGAAAGAGTGGTTAACTGGGATGAAAACCAAAATATCCTTCTCCTCCCTGTCCCCCTCCCAGTCCACTCCAGTGAAACTATCATATCGGGTGGGGGGAGTGACATCTTGAGATTAATTATTCAAAAAAAACCTACAAGGCACGATTTCAAAGTTATTTCATCCGAGTTCTAGGAAAATACAAGCTCTTTTTATTGCTCCTGAGTGGAAAGCCTAAAATAATTACAAAAACAAGGAGATATTACAGGGGACAGAGCTTTTATAATAATATACAGGTTAGAGATTTCATACTGGATTTGTGTAATGCAAGAAAAGATAGCCTCAGAGTTTTGCTTTTTTATAAATAATGAATGGCTTTTTTCTTCATGTGTTGTTTTACAGGCCTGTCATTTCCAGTGTAGGGAGTAAATTTCTACTCTGGGCAGGACTAATGTGTACTGGCTGACCTTAAATATGACTCCCAAGTGAGCAGGATGGTAGTTAAAAGCAGTAGAAGCAATGGAGCTCACACAGGAAATGCTGTGAACCAACAGTGATAAAAAAGCACAAATGATAGCCGTCCTTGACACCCAAAGAATTTCTCTGACTGGTGTTACTGCCCCAGCTGTAGATGAGTTTAATTACAGCACTTCAAAACCAAAACTCCTGTTGGAGCATTGTTGTGAATGGCAACAGGCAACTCTGGCAAAGCCCAGGCAGCGTGTTCTGTGCCAAGGCCTCTGCCAGACCCACCTTCCAAGGAAGGAGACCATCCTGCCTTTAGCAGGAGATGGTAGGACAGCTTTGGCCTATTGAGGAGAGAGTGGTCTGTCTGTGTTTGTGTCTGGTTGGATGGCTGTGAAATACATCCAGTAAAAAGGGATGCCGTGGTTTTTATGTGCCTGACTTGGTGGTTGTGTGACCTTTATAAGTCTTTTCCACCTAAGCGTTTTTTTGCCTGGACCCAGCATCATTCCAGAGAAGGTCTATGGAAGGGTGAGGTGTTTCTGTGCAGTGCCAGAAGAGAAGGTGTGATGCCTTGATGCCACCGAGTTCAATGCAGACTTCGCCTCCCAACCTCTTAAATAGTTCTGTGTCAAAATGGCAATCCTTAGGAAATTGCCCTTTTTAAGAACACGGGGAGAATCTTTATTTTTGCAGGAAATGGTGTCACGTTACTGGAGAGTAACTTAAATTAGCAAGAATTTAATAGCTTTCTTGGCTGGGTAGAAAGCTACAGGTCAACTCTTGGGTTGTTATCCCTGTATAGGTTCCAGTTGTAGAGAGTTTCATGTCGCAGTAGTCAGCAGTCTTCTAAGGCTGCTACACCAGATTGTATTTTTCTTCTTTAAAGTTTAAGAATATTGATAGAAACTCAGTGGGAGCTAGGAAATGCTGGCGTTTGCTTCGGCGTCTATATCTTGCTTCAAAGCGAAGCATTGGAGCCCAGCTCGCCTGAGCTTGGGATTCACTGAGAGCCAGGAGCTGGGAGAGCTGGTGCTTCTCACAGTCTTCCCTCAAGATGCTCCAACTCCGCAATCCTGGCCTTGCCCCTACCTCGTTAATGCTATTAAAATCCACCCACGTGTTATCTGTAGTTGCTGACCACTATCTTAAGCCACCCTGCAGTCTTTGAGGAAAATTAATTTTGGAGTTGTGAAAAAGACAGAAATTTTGTTTCGCAAAGGATTTGGAGAGTTTGAAATCTGGCTTCTGTTCATCCTGGAATGAAATGTGACATTTTCAAATTCTTGGCAGAGGAAAATTCTCAAAAAAGCTGCCTTTCAGATTGATCAAAATGGCTCACTCTGGGTTGGACTTGCTTGATTTCATAATCTACCAGAAAAAAAACCTGAAATAAGTAATTTCAAAATGAAAATTGAAAAAGGTCAAAACAAATCCCGCTTCCCCCAAAACTCAATGCAAATTGACATGATTCATAAATGCACTTTAGTTTTATGAATCCACATTTTCTAATTCAGAGGGGAGGCTATTGGCATTTTTTAAACAAATACCTTTGGATTATTCCTTGGTTGCATATGAAGGGACTACCAAAATTAAGCTGTCTTCTTAGGATCTGTATTGATTTCCAGGATCTGTTGAATTTCAGTAAAATGTATGTTTATGGCCTGATTGTTTTGCATGAAAGGTGAGAATTACTTCTATATGTTTGTAGCAAAAGCAATTTATATGGACTACGGAAATGCAGTCTGCTGTTTGTGTTAATCGTAGATGGTTATTGAAAGGATATCCTTAATCATTGGGGTGATACTAACATTTTAAAGGTTTCACAATAGTAATAGCTATTTTTAACATTATGATTAACTTCTGTCTAAACATAACTGCGTTGTTTCTAATAATATGCTTGGTATAAAATCATATGTAAACAAGTTTCTTCACTAGGTTTGATAAAACCATGAGATTCTTAATGACTTAAGATGTTTCCCTAGGTAAGACTGAAGGCTTGTATCCTCTTTCATTAGGAAAAAGGAAAACTTTGAACTGTTCTTCCCTCCTGCCCTCACTGGTGGCTACCGAATGACTCTGTTTATGCTTTTGGGTAATTAGGTGCATTTTTTTGAAGTTGATAGAAGGAAGAGTGAGAACAATTAGGAACAGGGTGTAAGATATTTTCCCTTTTCAAGCCACAAAGACAGTAACAGAAGAAATCAACAGCCTGATGGGGTGTGCTCAGGCACAACAAGGTATGGGAGAACCTCAGGGCATGGAAGTCTTCAAAGCTGGGTATAGAGTAGCAGCAAGGGCCAGAATGGGTGCTTGCCCCAGGAGAAGAGTTGCTTGGTTCTCCAGGCTCTGTGTAGGTCCCAGTGATCTGCTGCATCTTTTTGCGTGGAAGAACAATTCTCCTTTGCAGTTGGTGAAATGAAATGGAGTGACCTGCAGCTTGAAGGTTTTGCTGTGGATGCTGTGTCTTCGCAAGAGCATTTGGATTTGGCCCTTTGTGCAGTCAAAGATAAGAGGGGTGCTCATCAACATCATCTTTATAGATTTGCTATAACTCTGTATTAGGCAACTAGTGAATATCCAAAGCAATGTAGGGGAACAAAGTACAAAATGACTTGTGTAGCGGATGAATTATCAGTTTCATCTTTGGGGCATTAGGCTAATGGTCTTACGGTGCTTGTTTGTTGTTTTCTGTCACTGCCTTTAATCTGCGGTTTGGTTTTGTTTTGTTTTAAATTCCATTGATTCTGCATTTACAGAAACCGCTTTACCTCATTGCTTCAGGTGATCTTACCAGTTAAAATATATCTGGCCCAGCATAAGGAAGCGGTCTTACGGTACGTTCCATCTGTGTGATATACTTTGTCTGTAAGTAATAACAAAAGGCTTCATTAGAGAGCTAATCAACTCCCTCACCTTTGAGACCTAAAGTAATCATGTATTTCAGATGCACATCTATAAGAATGAGCCTGGTAATCGCATATAGGAGAAACTGTCTTTAAGCGAGGCCAGGGAAAGGCGGCAGGTGGTGTAGCCGGCTTCCTCCTGTACGGGGTTCGTCTCTTAATCCGGAGCCCCTCTTTCAATAAAGTTTTACTTTGGCTTCTTGCAGAAAAAAGGTTTCAGAAGCTGGGTAAACAGAGCCTGAGCCTGCACGAAGGGGATTAAGAAGGAGAGGCAAGAGTGGAAGGGAAAATGAGGATATGACAGAGGCCATAGTGAGTTCAAACAAAATTTGGCCTGCAGAAGGCAGAAGAAATCCCACTGGTGACAGGTGCCATCTTGTGGGTCATTCTGCCACTCTGCCTCCTGCCACTTTTTATAACGAGAAGAGATAAAGGAGGACTGGGTTCTTAGAGGCTTCGAATTGGAAAAGTAATTCAAAGGGATGTGAACATGGTTGGCTTCGGGGTTTGCATGATACTGTAAACATCAATACTTTGCTTGTCAGCACTCTATGCTATTTAAGAATGTTAAAGTCCTCTATAAATAGAGACTATGTGCGTGTCTAGAAACATGTAATCATAAATAATATGAATGATAATCAAATTATTTTTACTTTATAGTAATGCAAATAAAATATTCATGCATCATGTAGGCCTAGGAAAGGTTACAGCCTGCAAACTGTGCTAATTAAAATATAATAGCACCAAGGAGTATATATAAAGAGTTACAAATGTCCGTATTTTCCCTCTTTCCTTTAAGATCTTATCTTTAATGAATACATAAAAATGCAATGGTTATCTGGTACTTTAGCTCTGTGTTTTTTCAGGAAATTTATTTTGAAGGACTGTGCAAAAATAACCACAGCATCTACTAAGTCAAAATCAAATATACTATGATAAAGTAAATATGATTTTTTTAAAGGAAGAGATAGTATTTCAGGCATGAGCCTGAATGCTGTCAAAAAATTAGAACATCATTAATTCTTAAAGGTTTCACAGTTAAATAGCGTTTAATTTTTTTTTTCTTTTAATGTCAAACATGATGGCAAATTTCAGTATTATTTTTACACCAAATTTGAGGGTCAAATTTTGCAGGAATAGAACTTGGCTTTACAAATTACTGATATTAAGTACTGTCAGACAAACGTGGCAAACTTGGAATTAGCCTTAATTTCTTTTTCCCATGTTCATAGCCCTGTCCAAAATATGTTGCCCTTTCACGGACATTTATGAAGCAAAATTGCACTATGATGAATGAACAGTAAGGAAAGCAAGCTTTTAGCTGATGCATACAAAAATTCTAAGCATGCTGTATAGTAAGTATTTATGTAGTATTTATGCCAAAAGTCAAAGAAGGAATATAATCTTGTCTGGGTAGGGAACAGCAGTGGTGCCATCTGCAAGCACCCATCACAGCTATAGGTGAGCTTTGTTAAGAATTTGTAAGGAGAAAGCAAATCCATGAAAACATCAAGTAAATCTAACTGAGTAATGCATTTGAAAAGAATTCTTATTCCTTTGCAAGTATTCCATCATTATGAGGAATATGAAGATCATCGAATGCATTATTCTGTCCCCATGATTCGCTTATCCCCGGTTGGGAATCAGTGCATGAGACTTGACTGTGAATGGCTGGAGTCAATGGCTGTATTGTGCATGGGCATAATTTGTGGTGATGGAAAGCGAGCTCAGTCTTAATATTTAGTCACCTAAACTTAGGAAGTTGCATAAATGTCACCGTGCTTGAAGCTTGCTCTGTGAAACTCTTCCTTGCGTCTAAAAAAAATTACGTGTATATTCAGACGCTTAAGGGCAGTGAAAAACTTTCGGATGTGCATTTTGCTCATTTTAAGCGTGAGCTTAAAAATTATTTGTAATAAAACTTCTCGACAGTTAATTATGACATTTTAATGGGGAAAGCTTGAATTCTTTCACAGGGTTACGAAAACAAATTAATGTTAAATATGACATTTTCCTTTGGATTTATGACATATCCCCTGGCCCCTCCCTCACCCCACACAACGCGTACAAAAGGAGGTATTAACAGAAAAACAGAGATGTTGTGTGTTCTGTTATGAACAAGCTTTGTGATCTCATCCCAAGGTTTTATCCAAGCTTGAACCATCTGGCTTTGAGCTGGGGAAAAGCATGTCGGCTCTCCCCCAGAATTTCAGTGTCAGGGGGAAGGGGCAGAGTGCCTGCGCTTAATGCCAGGCCCCCTTTCCTCCCCTCCACAACCCTGCTAGAAAGACAGGAGTCAGGCACTGAAAAGCATACCAGGCATTTTTAAACACAACCCTGACATTTCCTCAGCATTTCCATAGCTAAGGCTTTCCTCCTCCCCATCCCCCTACCCCCTCTTTCAATCAAATAAGGCACCCGCTCTCTCATGCCTACTGCAAAGAAGGAAAGGGAGGAGGGAGTGGGGGGGGAAAAGTTGGCAATTTAATTCAAACAAAAGAAGCTTGAAATCTATAAGCACAGCAACTCCGAGGCTTCTGGCAAATAGAATTCTAATTAGTATGCTGCTATTTTTCTTTTAGACAGATGAGGGATGCCCCCTATTGACTCTAGCAGGCAGGCTGGTTAAAAAAAAAAAAAAAAAAGGGAAAAAAAAAAAAAGAAAAAAAAAAAAAAGAGGGGGGCAGGTGGGGGCTAGCCAGCAAACACTGCAGATTGCAAATTATATCGCAAACCCTGCCAAGTCCCAGCTCTTGGCATCAGATTTTTAATGACACCCTGGAAAAGGGAAAAAGAAGCCCTCAGCTAAGGGATAAAAATGAGGGGTTTTACACTGTGATAAGTCTTTGCTTAAAACCCAAATGGCCAAGCACACATTAGGGTTTTAAAATATTCATAGATAGAAGTGAAAATGAGGATATGAGGATGTACATTTGTTGCTTGGTCAATTGACAACTCATTCTGCATATTAATAAAAGGGATGATCTAATTTTAAAGGGACAGTCTGTCTTTTTCAACCATGACTTTTTGAGTATTATGAAGCTGAGGGCAAAACATCACAGAGGAGGCCAGCGATGACACAGAATGTTGTTTTCTTTTGATGTAGACCTGGTACTAACTACTACTTTGCTCAGGAATTCTGGGGTCTCTAAAAATACGATACCCTTCTTGTATAGTCTCTCTGATGTATGGCTGCTGAACACTTTGATTTCCCCCCCCCCCCCTTTTTTTTTTTTTTTTTTGCAGTGCATGAGGCCCTTCACAGTTGTAGGATTTTATCCACAAACAGTCAGACCATCACAGAGATGGAAGCCATTTCTTTTAATAATTAGGCCACCTTCTGTTCCAGAGAACTGCTTTTGGCATGCCTACCTCGAAATAATGTTGGGGGTTTTTTTAATATCACAGTATATCTCCTCCCCCCCAATACTATACAGTAAGTGTTCACAACAGTCTGAGTTGTATTAATATTACATACGCTACCTTTAGTTCAACTAACGGAAATCTCTTTGACCAAAGCTTTAAAAAATAAATCTGAGCCCATGCATCTTGAGTACTTCTGTTCAAGATTCACTTGGGGGTTAATTTTTTTTTTTTTTTAAATCCACTTTGATTTCTTTACACCTGAAAATCCTAGTCACAATTAATGCCATGAATGTGTGTGTCTGCCCTGAGTCATGGTTAGGCAGTTAAATACCAAAGGAACTCTGCCTGCTAATAATTAAAAATGCAAAACTGAACTCAAAATTATTTGCATTTACAAAACTGTAGGCACTACAAAGAGAGACTGTGTTGATACCAGTCTCAAAAGTCACAGCTAATATTAATTATCTTTAAATACACACACGTACACAAATGAAGCACTAACTCAGATCACGCAGGGAGCAGTATTTCTAACGCAGGGCTTTAGACTTTCTGTAGGTTTTTATGGCATCCTTTAGGTTGTGTATCTACAAAAACGAAGCTTACGTGATCATTTGCTTTACCTGTCAGTCCCCTCCTAATATTGTTGCTTTTTTTTTTTTTTCCCAACCATATTTGACAGAAGAGCAGAAATGTCAGTGATAATTAAGTTCTTGGAAGTTTGGTGAAAATCGGTAGAGGAGAGAAACCCAAATGAGTGCCCCCACCGAGGGGAAGGTGGGCAGGACTCAACCCTTCCACGCTCGCATTGGGAACAGCTGGCGGGCTGCAGCATCTCCTCAGACTTCCTGAACAGAACGTATGGTGAGGATACAGATGAGGAGCAAGGGCTAAAGGACAGAAATCTGTAGGAAACAGGGCTAACAGAAGAATTTAGATGTGTGTTTTTTAGGGAGAGCAGCTAGCTTACGTTTTCTGACATCTAGCCTTTTTTCAGAGCAATTTGTGTTGGCTTTGTAAGGAAAAACTGATGCTGTTATTAAGAGAGTCTGCTAATCACCGTTAAAAACAGAGTATTATCCCTATAACAAGATTATAGTGTTACTAAATGTGTCCTCAAAGTTTATATTTCAAGACTCAAAGGTGGTAAGTTTCCAAAGTGGGGTGCTTAATTATGTGGATCCCATTAAAATTAGCAACTTCACATGATTTGAAAAGTGACTTCACCACAGTGTGAATGACACAAAGAAACCTGTGTTAGTTTAACTCTACCTGTGTTCTCCTGCTGAATGGTTTTCAAAGAATAGGAACTGAAATGCAAACTGAAACGCAAGGTACGGAAGGGACAGTGTGCAGCGGGGCACACCAGAACGGTGTTTCTCAGCACGCTGATGAATTAGTCTTGGTGCAGAAGACAAGTGTCCAGACAGTGACACTGTTTGCACTTATCCCTGGAAGGGAGAAGAAAACCAATCCATAAAGCCCCTGTTGATTTATCAGAAACTTCCCAGGGTGACCTCTTGGCAGGAGCTAACCACAGTGCCTCTCTGGTAGTTGTGGCTGTAAGTCAATGGGAACCATTATTGATGTTACGAGAGCGTATGGTATAATCTATGTAGGGTAACATACAAGCTAAAAAAATAGATCTAAAGTAAAAATATGGTGGGGTCTAGCTGACTTCATTGGAATGCCATTGACTTCAAGGGGAACGGGATTAAGTTCTTATAATTCTTATAGTTATGTGGTATTTTCTTTGCATGGCAGTTTGAGAAGGAAGCTTGAGAGATCTTGAAAAATTATCACCTGTGTTTCTGGTATGTTGTTGACATACACAACAACAGAACTTGTTTAAAAAAAAACCTTAAGTTTTTGACTTAATTATATCTACTGATATTGAGGCAAATTAGGTATGCTTAAAGAGAGGAGGTGGGAGAAAAAAATGTTTTCTTTCTTTTGGCAGTTGCTCCAATATTAACTGCTCTTACCTACTTAGCGGAGTTACACAGGCAGAGCACCAAGCTCAAGTGTAGGCTTGAACTGCATTTGTTGAACACTAGGCATCCAATTAATAGATAGATTAGGTTACAAAAAAATGATCTATACAAAAGGAAGAGTTGAAATGGCTGTGTAACCTATTCTGTCTTTAATGATCCAGCCCTGTGGGAAGAAGAAAAGCTAAAGTTTGAAGGCATCAGCAGAGCTCCAGGTGAGAGTACCAAGTATTGCTCACAAGTGGTTCAGAACTGTTGTAGGAAGAGTCAATGCCCTGTCAATTATTAAAACTTGCAATTATCTCTTTTGGTAAATGTTTTTGGTGGATAGGAATTTTCTCCTTTTCTCATGGACTAGTTATATTCAGTTTGCAGGTGAAGGAAGCTGACAAGTAATTTTAGCACCCAGTGGCTTAAAGGAGTTCAAATGACCACTAAAGTCGTATTAACTTGTCAAATTGACCAGTATTTTCTGCCACTGAAACAGTAGAATGGATGGCTGGAGACAATAAAATTGTTTCAATTATACTGCATTAAGCATCTTCACGAAGAAGTGAAAATGCAGAAAGCAAAGAGGAAAGGATCTAGGAGACGTGCTCAACAATGACAAGAATTTCACTGGACTCATTTGAGTGAATACCCCATTAGAGAGATATATTGGAAGAAATATCTACTGAAGGCGCAGGCAGCTAATTTGTACTTGAACACCCCAAAACTACAGCATCAAGAACTTACTCTTAAATATTAATGGCAGTCTAGAAAAAAAGGCCAATATCCTGAAAAATATTACAGGGACCTTGATCATGTCACTAGCCTTTAATATAGGACAAAACAAATGCTCGCACTGTCTGAGAGTTGTCAGGCTCAGCATTTCGTAGAGTTTCTTACGTGGGAGAGATGTTTGGCTCCCAACATGTACAGATAAAAATCTCACTGGCCAGCAAGTATGAGGGGCAGTTACAACCCTTAGCTGCATATAGTAAATCTCTGTTGCCCTCTAAGAGCCTTAGCAAATGAGTTTTTCAGTTTTTGTTACCTAATGTAGAAGTTGGTAGACCACCATGCTTTTTCTTATATGTTCGTATGATGATATGGAATGAGCAAGACCAACCTCTTGGTTAGTGAGTAGGACGGCATTAAATTCACAGTGAGAAATGCCATTACTAAAAATCAGTTGTCCAGCTATAGAGGTGTTGCAAGATGTGATACAATGTAATTAAGAGCACAGGTGATTTTTTAAAAAAGAAATATTCTGCTTAATACCAACTGTGATGCTTTCTTTAAATTAGGAGAGAGCTATTGCTGAGGGGTGAGTTAGTTACAGAAAATGGGTGAAATACAGGTATATGAGAGGTTAGAACAGAGGGTTGGAATAGGCTTGGGTTTTTTTATTAAACTCTCATGCTAAACATTTGAGATATTGATTAATAAGGCTGTGTACATATTCCCTTTACTGCCATATGCTTAAACAAATAGTTCCACTGATTTCATCAAGAGATAGTTTTCTTCAAGGTGGTGAATTTAATCCTAAATGTGAGTAGGAAATATACGGGATTGCATTCTGCCATCCTCCTCTCTCAGTAAGCATTTCTATAGTTTGCATGTTACGGACATAATCTCAGTGGGAATGGGGCACAAAAGGAGGAATCACTGATTGCAGAGGCCGATGAATCTAGGGCTAAAGGGGTAAAGCCACCCTTTTATTGTACACTGTAATGGATGACATTATTTAAAAAAAATAAAAATGCAGGAGCTTTGGCTCTTGCAAACTGAATACCTAAAGCCAAGCTCCACAGAAAAGTAATATGAGAATCAACTCGTGCCCAGAAAAATGTTACTTGAATAAACCTCCCAGATTGGCATTAGCTCTTGAATATTTTTCAGCCTGAAGCTATAGAGGAAAAGTGTCTCCTTTGTGTTCCAGTGTATATGACTTTTCTTTACCCACTGGAATGCATTAGAAGAGCATAACGGAAAAAAGTTTCTATTGGCAAAAGTGAACACGAAATATATGTTTTCAGAGGATAAAAATATTATGAGCGTCTACAAACAACTGGCAGAGGGTTTGATATGGTAAGAAAATAGCCACCTATGACCTCGCTCAGATTCAGTTTGACTTTTCACTTACTTAAAACAACATTTCTTTTTATATGCCAGGTTATATATTTTACTCGGTGAAATGTTTGGTTTATTTTAAAAATATAAAAGTGTAGCTGGTCTCTCCATCCAATTTTTTTTGAGCACCCACTCCAGTCAGTGTGCTCCTCTGTAACCCATAAATCCAGCAGTAAATTATGTATGATTTAAACACATACGCACACAGATTTATATTTATGCTTACAATGTCAGTATAATTTTACAGTCAAGACACAGTACATATACTCTGCTGTAAGTACTAGCTTGATATAGTAAACTCAAAAGAGCACATTGGGGGTTAGCAGTTAGAGCTGAAAGTGAAAATCAAGAAACAGCAGTACTACTGCTTTTGTCTTCAGCATGCTCTTCAAGATGTGAGATGCTCCAGTGGGTGGGAGACCTATGCACCACCCCCCCAATTCTGGGGATAACCCCAGCAGATAGGCTTTACAATTACCTTTTCTTAAAATGCCAATTAACCCTTTCAGGGTTTTGTGGCATACTGTGAGCAAGCAGGAGAGGGGCACTCATTTATCCCTTATATTGAACATCATAACCAATTATAAGGGAATTGGGGCGGGAGGAACAGGTCTTATGCTACTGTAGATGTATCTGGAGCACTTTCTGGGTTTATTCTTGTGGTTTTTAACATTTAGGAACATCTGCAGTTTTGTTTTAAAAATAGAATATGCCCAAAGTACAAAATTAGAAAATAAACAAAGTAAAATCTACAGATAAAGTTATGACTTTATTGAATGAAAGAGAAAAAAGGCTTTAATTCTCTTTGGCAATATTGTTCATGCTTGTTAAATCTTACCAGCTCACAAGGCAACAATGGTTTTAATTTTATTAAAATGTTCTAGTGTTTATGCTCACAAAAAGTAGCCACCGGTGTAAATCAGGCCTTAACTCTATTAAAGTAATTAATACTAGGTCACTGGGAGACTGAAATTTCATAATGAAAATAACCCAAAATATTAAGGTTCTTATGGGAAATAGAGTAGTACTAGGATGAACTAGCATGAAATATCGTTAGAATAAACCTAGAATGGCATTAATTAACCTGAAGATTAACTTAGTCCATTTAAATATATGTTTTGTTACTTGGACTCTGATTCTTCAAATCTCATGTGGAGATTGACTCTTCCATGGGGTCCCATTTGCGTAAGTGTTATTCAACATGAGTAGAGGTTAGAGAAATAGTCCTGTTGCTTAGTAGCTGGTCACGTTTTGCCAGTGTACCCAGTGGTGTGGTTTTGGATGCATTTGACCATATCTTTGATGTGTAAGTTGTTGGACTACTTTGTGAAATCAACATATTTATCTTGTTATTTAGATGAGAAAGGTGAGAAAGATGAAAAGGTAAAGGTGCCAAATCTGCTAAGTGGGGTTTCGGTACATGAGTAGGTAACAGTTTTAAAAATTTTGGTAGCTCCCATTAATCTGTATCCATAACCTTTCCACGTCTCGTACCTTCAGGGGCCAGAGGAAAGAGGAAGACAAACGCTTCCATCTTCTGATTCAGGGTAAAATGCTTTGCAGAAGCTCTGTGATTGCTAATAACTGAGTTTAGGCTGCTTGTTTCACTAAGGCAGAGCTGATGCATGTGGAACTACAAGACTGGTTGCAAGCTTTTAAGTAAAAGCTGGACTGTGACAACTTCTGTTGAGTTGGAACAGAAAGAATATGGGAAGATGTAGACTTGTGGGTCTGTATGTTGGCAGCCTCACCTCCCCAAAACAAGGATTCCTGGGACTCCCACTAAGTCAGGATGGGTATCACCCTTACCAGAGGATGCAGCTGTGCTCTGGTCCATGATTTCTCCACACATTTGCCTCTTAGCAGGGGGAATTTGGCTGTAGTAGCTGAAACTATATAAGGTATGAATTGGACTTGGAACAGTGAAGGGAAGATGACAATTAGGTTGATTTTTGAGTAAAATAAATGAATTCAGCTCAATCTCGTTCAGAATATTTGCTTGTCTTTGTAGAGGTGTGGTGTTCAGTTTGTCTTTGGTATTGGATCAAGCCCTCAAATGAGATAGGAGTACGTTTTCCTTCTGTTCTCAGAAGGCTCAAGGTTGAGCATTACCAAACAAATGATAATGAAAGCCATGCCCGATTCTCCACTAAACATTTTGGCCAATGTGAAGTTTTCAGGGTAGATTCTTAAATTATTCGTTATGCAAGAGCAACCTGTAGGTGATGCACTGAAAGGAAATTTCCATGATAAAGTTTTTGCAATCAGCAATCATCAGGTACTTGACAATGAATGAGAACCAACACTTGCTTTGTGAGACTCTGAACATACTGAAAAGGTAAAATGATTATGCCACCTTCCCCATTATTAAATGTATGCATCTCCTGTTTAGAGTATATGACAAAATAGTAATGATAAAACACAGGGCTATCTTTGTGGCACATGCATTTTAAGAAGCCCAGCACCTACTGAATTGGAGATTTGCAAGCATTTAGCTATTTAAAAAAGGAGTGTCCTTTATATATGCATACACATATGTATATATATCTGGTGGGGTAGGTAGATTCATATAAACATAGGTATGCCAATCTTGAACTGCATGCGAGAGTTTACCACTCATGTTAGACATATATCTTGAAAATAAAATATATCCTTTGGAACCAAGACAAAAATAAGTACCTTTGCTTTATCCAAGTCCCTACCTTTACCTGCCGTGCAAGAGAGTGAAGGAAAATGGTATGGATTTCATACAGAAAAGAGAAAGTGCTATTAATGCCCTGACAAAAGGAAGGAAGCAGTGTCTATCACTGTTTTAACTGCTTTCTAGATGTCCAGATGTAACGCAGCATTAGAACTCTGGGTGATCATACATGCTACGTATGGTGCAGTAGTGAGGTATAGCAGGGTAAATGAAGTATAGTTTTAGCAGCTCCTGACAGCGTAGGTAGAGAAATAGGGGTCTATTATAATGATTTCCCATGGAGATGTGTGCCAGTCAAGGGGAGAAAAGAACCTCTGAAGGTCATCACCAAGGAAAATTGCATACTATACTTTTTCTGGCATCCAAGTTCGATCACAATGCTCAAGAAAATAGTAGGAAGAGAAATGTGCTGTGCACAAGCACATACACACATGTGTGTTGGTTTGCTGCATACTACATAATAATATCTGGGGTTTTCAACACCTGGGGTTATAATGGATTCTCTTTGGACAGGCAGAGCAGAGGAAGATGAGATGTTTGGGTCATGTCTTGCAGAGAGAGAGTGAGAGCCTGAAGATGGTGATTCTGCAAGATTGAATAACACAAACATAATTATAGGGTGGAAGGGTTGCTGTAGCATTGTTGAAACGTTACTGTCTGGTTAACCTGCAAGTATGCCCATCAATGAAGAGAGATAGGCAACACTTACCATCGTGCCATTAGCAGTGTTACACCATCTAATTGATACCTTTACATTGTTGCATTAGATTGTGCTTCAAATTCAAAGTTTTTAGGTAGCTTTCCATCTGTATTTTTATTTTCTAGTTCCTTAAAATATTACTCAAAGAGACTATGATTTGTATTTTTCACAGAAAATGCAAACATGTACAAACATGATGTTCAGATGGATTTTTTTTTTTTAGTTTCCAAATTATTTTGCATTTTAATCTGATTGGTTTTAATGGCCTGAATTCTTTAAATTATTGTGCACCATACAGAGAAGTCTATATATAAAAAAAAGAGAAGGATCACCCTTAACTCCTAAAATATAAAAAAAAGTACTAGGCTAAAACACTCACCATGTCATAAATTCTGTGTCTGTTGGGCTGCCTGTATCTTCTCTAATGATTCCAAATTTTAAACAGTTAGCAAAATACGATTATCTCCTTGTTAAAATAAACAGCCTTCAATGGGAGAAAACATAAAAGGGCTACTGAATTCATACATATTTAAAAAACATAAAACATGTGTGTTAATAAAGCCACTTTAAAGAGAATACATCAACATATTATATAAATTATTTTCTCACTCTCTGCATCCTCTCCCCTCTATCCTGATATCAGCATCCTGATATCAGTCTTAGGTAGTAACTAATCAGGAAGGAAAAGTTGAGGACAACAGAGGGAAGAGAAAGGTACAGTTTTCCTTCTTGGCTTGAAAAAAGCTTTGTGCAGTGTTAATGAAAGACTGTTTCTTCTGGGGAGAAGAAATGCTAATGTGAAATTTTCCCTTTCTCTCAGCACAGTCATACATTAGAGATATTTGTAGCAGTGGAGATGCAGACTGCAATAGGTGGATGGATATTTACCCAAGAAAATTTGAGCCATGCCCTTTCATTTTCAGAGAGCTGCTACCTAATCTCAGTGTAGCATCAAGACAAAGGACACCTCATTCCGTTTGCGCCTGCCCTGCAAAAAAAAAAAAGGGGGGGGTGGAGAGAAGAAAAAACCCACAACCCTTTGTGAATGCTATTAGAATAATGGTCTTGGGGGGAAAAAAAAAAAGATAAAATACAAATTTCACTCCGATCTGGGTTGGATTACTTCCCCATGCCCCTGCCTTTATTGAGCGATTTGGAGTTTCATTAGAATTCAGAATTCCTGCAGAAAGAAAAACCACAGTGGCACGGACTTCTCTTTCAAGGGGATTGCAGGCTGACCCATCAAAATGAAAAGGCTCAATGTTTTGCTGACAGGTCCCTGAGCAGGCCTGAGTGACAGCTTCATTTCAGCACTTCTCAGATGAGATTTGAATTGTGGGGTGGAGGAGGTAGTAGGAGAGAGACTTTGTTCCCTAAAAAGTGTCAGTGTCAAACTCTGCAGTTCAAGTTCTAGTGTCTGAGGTATAAAACCAAGTCAGAAATCATCTTAGACTTGCCTGCTTCCCAATTTATTATTAATGTCTCTCTAATATTAGCACACGTGAAGCTTCATTTAAATCTTAGAGTTCACGTCGAGTGTACATTGTTCCTTTTATTGGAAATAAAAAAAAGTAGGAGGAGATGGATTAAAGTACAGTGAACTGCTGTATAACGTCTGCATGAAAGATTACTTAGTGGCATTTTTCTGTTGCAATAATCAAAACATCGGTGAGAGCCTGATCCTACCTCCTCCCTAGTTTGTGGGAATAGGAGCAAATTTCTTATAAATTGAACTGGGTCTATCTGCCTACAAAATAAATGTGAATAAGAAAATACCTGAAGGTGTTCTCAGTTTAGATTAAAATTCAAAAAGCAGCTTTGCGTATACTTCACTGTAGTCCAAACGAGCAACTTTTTATTGTTTATCTCAATAGAAAAAAATGGTGGAAACTTGCAAATCTGTCCTGCCATACAGGCAAGTGGAACCAGAGAAGTGTCTTAACCTGTTCATGCAAGAGAAGTAAAATTCATTCACTTCCTACTTGTTCCATTACTACAGGTTGGTTTGATATAGGCAGGGATGTTGGCAATTCTTTTTCCTAAAGGTTTATTTAATTTTCCAGCTATCAGTTATTGGCGTTCACAGCTTCTATCAATTATCTTTCTTTTCCTCTTTTCTTGTGCATATTAATGTGTTCTCTAGTGTGAGCACAAAATCGAACTGGTTCAGTCTGCTTTTGGGAGCCATCACAAATAGCGGGACATGAAAAAGAGGCTAACTTAAGATGACTATTTGAAAATTACGTCTGAAAATACATATCTTTAAAGTAATATTCATCCTTATACCTTATTCCTATACTTCATGATGTCACCCTGTCAGTAACTGTCACAAAACAAGATGCTATTCCATAGCACAAATCTTTCTTGACGTTCAAATCCTTTTCCTATCCTATATACGGAGAATTTTCAAAAAGAAACAAGAAAAGTAGAAGTTTAAACAAAACTCCAGCATATTCCCATAAGGCAGATAAAGAAATGTGGACAACTCTGTGCGCTTTTGGCATATAAACTATATATAACTATATATTCTATTATATATATATATATAAAACTATAAATTCTATTTTATGTGTTGTGTTCACTTTGGAACAAATTCTTCTTTAATTTTTATTGACAGAAAGCTGTAGTAACTTCAGCAAAGCTACAGGGTTTACCGTGTAGGTAGAAAAGGAGTTTTGAGCTCTGAGAGAAGTATATTAAGCTTTAATTCTTATGTGAATGTGATGAACAGCGCTGCGTTACTGTGGTTGTACTGTAAGTGTTTCTATTGAACGCAACAGCCAATAGTGACATAAAATCCATGTAAATGGTCAGAGTGCATGCTAGGACCATCCCTTCGGAAGCTTCATCTTGTAAACTTTTGTTAATTGTTCATGGTTTGCTTTTCTTTAAAGAAGTGGATGCATTTGGAAAAGGCAGAGTGAAGACACTAAAACTGAAAAGCCTCCCAAAGCTTCATTTGTGTTGTCCTACTTCAACCTTTTAAGAAATCTTAACTATTTTTAGGTTCTATGGATTATTGAATGCAGAGCAAAAAACTCACTTTGCTCAAAACAAAGCCTCCCTGTGTAAAAAGTACATGTCTTTTATGGAGCAGGAAATAATACTACCCTCTGATCCTAGGGCAGTCCTGCGTTATATTAGTTATACTTTCATAATGTACTTTTATAATCAAGTTTTTTGTATCATGTGAAGATCATGGGCCAATTTGAGGTGTGAAACCAAAAGGCATAGCAGCCTCTCTCCTTACTTATCCCAGGGAAGAACTTGGCTCCAGACATTTAAAAGGATCAATTCAGCAACAGCATGGTTTTGAGATTAAATATGCAATGAAAAATTGTTCCGACATAGAGGCACAAACTTCTCCTATTGGAATAAAAAAGTGAATTCAACTGACTTTGTAATGGCAGTAGGAGATTTGGATGAGAAAGGGCTCATTTAAAAAATTGCCTAAAATATAAAATTATATATTGTGTTTTCTGAGAATCTTATTTGAGACTCCAACACACTTCTCAAGCATTGGGAGTAGGAACAGGATACTGAGAACAATAAGGTGAATACTTAGAGAAACACAGAATTAGAAGAGGTATATACTATACTGAAATTCAAGACGAACAGATCAAGTCCAGTTAGTGTGGAATGTGTATGTTTAATTGGATCTTGTAAAGCCAAAACAGATGAAATAGAAGTAAATTGCATTAGGAAAAAAATCCTATGCTGATTGAATTGTTTGACTTCCATGTTCTTTGCACAACTTGAGAAAAAGTACCAAAAAGTACTAAAACCTGTGAGTTGTGATTTGTCAGGACTCAGCATACGGGGTCAGTGGCAGAGCTGTGAGTTGAACCTGCTGCCAGTCCAGGGCGCTGTCAAAAATTGCTGGTTGTTCAAACTCTGTACTGAGAAACTTGCGGTGTGTTGACTTTTTCTGTACTGATAAAAGCTGGGCAGTGCTGCTGGAAGTTGTGTGCTGTGTTTTGTGAGTACGTGCCTGAGCTAATGAGGAAGGGAGGGCAGGAGAGGACTTGACAGTGCATGTCCCATGCCTAAACATCCCCCCCGCACCGTTCTCTTTTCCACTCTGTTCTCCAAACTTCCCCCCCCTCTTCTACATGCATTGAAACTGGGTGATAAAGTGGTGTTTGGAGCAATAAAGTGGGCAAAGTTGAAGGAGATACCCGCAAGCTGTGTGTGTGACTCATCCTCTTCATTAACATCAGGTCACAGAGGTAGCCGCGGTGAGACAACTGATCAGCCCCCTGTTCGAGCCAGGCTAGGTCTGTTCTGCTTTCCTCCTTTTTTGTAGTCTCCCCAGTTTCAACAGGAATGCCCTTCTGAGGAAGGTAAGTCAGAGAGGCTTAAAAATGTGTGTGCTGTAATGCCATTGTAATGTATTAGCTGGTTTATTTTTAGATCAAGCTAGCTGTACAGTGGCAAGAGAATGTATTGCTTCTTTGTATCATTATTCTCCCTCATTTTCCCAGTATCAAATCCCATATTTTTCCCCAAATCCAATTTGTTTCTTGAATTCTAAATTTAACATGCTGTGCTTTCACCAGTGAATTTGTAGATGTGAAATCTGTCAAAGGAAAGGTGGGTCTTTTGTGGGATTTTTGAGGGTTGGAGATACTTGATCAGTTCAGGTATTACAAATATTACATGAAGAGCTTCCAGAAGAGAGTAGGAAGGAGGAGACGGAGAAGCTGTTATAGAGGAGTTGCTTGACAGGTTTCCTTAGAGAAAGATACTTTTGTAATTATGGAAGTTAAAACCAGCAGGATGTTGTTAAACAACTTGCATAAAAACATTTAGCTGGATGCTGATTCTTTACATGAGTAAGCTTTGCAGGTATTTAGGCCCCAACATCGGCTCAACATACTCCGTGTTGAACACAGACATTTTCCTGAAGCAGAGCTATTAAAAGTATTGAACTTCTGGGTTCTGGTGCAACTGTCCTCGTCTGACATCCTGACCCGTTTCATGGTTTTCTCGCAGCGCTTTCAGCAAGCTGGTTAGGAACGATCATCTCATGTTGGCATCTCTGAGTGTGACGTAATCCAAGAACAAAAATCCAGATCCAGTTTTACCATGTCATCAATTTTGCTGGCACTCCATTGTTCATAAAGCACCGAAATGTAACTCTTGCTTTCAAACTCTTTTGCCGAGTTCAACGTGATAATGAATGTGAAGGGTTTGCATGGAGGAGGCAAAACTCTTTTCTTTCCCCCCCCCCCTTTTTTTTTGCTCCAGGTTCACACCAGATAGGCATTTTTTACAGCCTGAAAGGGGATGTTTTCTTTTGTTAATAGCTTACAATCAGATGAAAGGACTCATCACTCTATTTTAGTGCTCCACCACATGGCGTGTATCTTTTATAAATTACAGGCTGGCGTTGTGTGCACTGGGGGAGAGAAAGGTTGGTTTTCTTGCTGTGAGCCATCCTGCCTAATTGTCGTATGCAAATAAAAGCAATTATAAGGCTTTTAGGGTGAAGGGATGACAGCTGAGTTTGGCAGTTGAGGAGGCCTCACCCACCTTGTTGTCATAGCAACAGGGAGGAAAAGGACAAAATGGTGTGTATACAGTGGAAACATTTATTTTGGTTAAAGAATTAAAAATACATATACCACTGTTATCATGAAACATCAATATGTGTAATGAATGGGTTTGTTTAAAACATTACAGAAATTAAACTGTATTTATTCCTTGGCCCTTTAAATGATCCTTGTCATCTAACTACCATTTACAAACCATCACTTGTGATTTTATCTGCTACTTTTAAAGTTATGAACAGATCATAACAATCCATTCGATAATTAGGAGATTACAAGTTTCTGTGTTTTAGCACATACATTTCAATGTTACTAGACCCAGAGCTGCATGAAGGAGAGGGACATTCAGTGGTGTGTCCGTGAAGGGGAAACAGTGAAAAATAATAACCTATTAGCAGTCCATAAAGTTCAATATAAAATATGTTTGTGCTAAAGTGTTAAACAAGTAGAACAAATAGCGTGCTAGTAGCATACAAAATTAAAACGAGTCACAAATGGATATTTTCTATGGCAATTTATTTCACAATTACTCTTGTGGAAGCTTTCATGAATTAAATATGAGTTCTGTCTTGAAATTAGGTGTTATAAGGCTAAATTACAAGAGGCAGCCAGTAATTGAGGTGGCTGAAACACGGGGTCTAGTGAACTAATCTCTTGCCGTGTCACGTGGCTGTCCTCTCGCCAATGGGAAACCTCCCCATCACAAAAACAGAGGCAGCTGAGAAAAATTGATTTCTCATCTGAGCCATATTTGATAGCTTTTGAAATCGAAAATTGAAATTAACTAACCTAAGCCCCGTCGTAACAAAAGAGCAAATTAAATATGCAACATGGCTTCCTATTGGCAGCAAGAGGGCCTGCCAAGGTAAATTTGTAAATAGAGTTTAAGATGCAATCCTGCCCCCCCCCCCCCTTTTTTCCTTTCTCTCAGTGTAAGAGTATAAGTCTGCAGTGGCTTTATAAATTATTTATACCAAAAAAAAAAAAATTCATCAGCTGCAAATGGCCACTGTGGTTAAGGTCTTCCATGGAGAAAATCATTGCATTAGAAGAGCTCATTGAATGAAGCAGGATTAAAATCATCCACAGTCATCCCTGAGCTCAGAATAAACTGTATGTGAAGAGACTACGTTTTCTTCTAATGAAAAGTTTTATGAATGGGAGTTTACAAAAATGGCAGCAAAAAAAAAAACCCAAAATGAGATCGGTCATTTAGACTTCACAGATAGCTGGGGCTCAAATACACATTTTTATTCTTTCTTTTCATTAACCTCAAACAATAATGGCATAATGGCTTTTTGAGCTTGGTGGAGTATCCACATGCTTGCCTTTTGTCTTGCTTTTACACATCCTAACACGTTACAAAGGATTCTGACAGTGAATGCTAATGATTCAAAAGGTGCTTCTGCAGAGCCATGGATTTACAGTGGGATTCCCTGAAATGAAGGCAGCCAACAAAATCAGTGATGCCATGCTCTAAATACTGTTTTCTGTCCTTTTAAAAGGGGGAGGAGGGGGGGGACAGAAACAAACACAGCCAAGACATCAGCCCTCAGCATTCCTCTCTTACAGGGTTTCTGCTTTTCTCTGCCCAGATTTGCATGGGAAAACAAATGATTTAATTCCAATACTTGAGTAGAAACATATATAAAAAATATAGAGCCAGATCCCTGTCTGCATAAATCAGGATAGCTTCTTTAAGTTCAGAGGATTTATGCTACACTACATCATCTAAAGATCTATCTCATGAAATTGTTCCACTTTCCTGCCGAGGCTGTTCAGATCTGAACTGTATAAAATCTAGTGACAACTGTAATGGAGGATATTACACTTAGCCTGTCTGTCATCCCAGGGATCTTGTAAAATCATTTTCTGTTCTAATTTATTACTTTTAGTGTCAATCAGCTGCCGACAAGCTGAGTAACATCATTAGGCATTGAGTTCATCTACTCAGCACTTTTTTAAATGCAGTTTAAGTAGTTGTCTCATTATGTGTAGTAGGACGGAAAGTCAAGGTTCAAGGAGTTTTCCTTTTTGGTAGAGATATTGTTGAAGTCTGTGCTATTATCTTTGAAGGAAAAAACCCACAAGAAAATAGGTCTTTTTTTTAAGGATTTGAAAGAATGAAAAGAAGGCAGTAAAATGCAGTAAAACTCACTGTGGAAACTTTGGTTCTGACTTCCCACTGCTTTACTTTGTATTTACCTCAGATGCGTGAGTTGAAAGGTGTGAGGATGGAGTGAGGCAGTGATGAATCAGGGATTTTGTATAATGTGGAGCTGATGGCTTCCAGCCATGAACTAATAAGTGGTTGGGGTTCATCTCCTAACTGAGAGCCTGCTATTGCTGTGTGGAGAATATAATGGATGGAAATAAACCATGCACCAATCCTGTAATAGAAATCATTGATTTCCCTAGCCCCCAAATAGAGTATGATTTTATTTAACACTATTACACATCAGAAGTAACTCTACAGCACTGGATGTGGCAAGGTAAGAATGAAACTAATGCAAATTTGCTTGGAATACTTTTCAAGGTTGTTTTAAAAATAAAAATGTATGGAAATGTCAGGGCAGACAACAAAAGCCCTCCAACTTCATCCCCTGCTAGAAACCCGAGGGCTTGACTCTGGGCTAGATCCTGAAGAAGGGCCTCGTGGCTATCCTTCAGAAGCTCCCTCATCCCTTAGCCACGTCCCAGAAGCAGTTTATGTCAGAAGACAGCACTCCTGTGTCATTCTTCATGTTTCTGCTCCATTTGAATACAGTTCTCCTGGCCATGTTCAAATGAGAAACCATTTGTCTTAGGAAGCCCCAAAGCTGCTGAGATGTACTGATTCAAGGACAGCTGAGAGTGGTGGTCCTTCCTGGGAAGCCCCAGTTAGTGGGCGTAGCAAGAAGCCAAAGAGAGGAAATACGGTGCTGGGCTGGGTAGTGACCCTGTGTTTTTCTCTCTGCAACAGGCAGGACGTGGCCATTTTCATGTCCATTTCTCATGTAGTTCCTTGATGTGTGATTAGGGAGACAAAGTAATCATCCTATTGCAGTGGAATGGATTTTACCAAAATTTAAGAGAGGCTAATTGCAGACTGGAACAACTGGTTAAACTGGTGGAAGGTCAGGAGGGGACAACTGTTCTAATGTGAATGACTATTTAGGATACTGCTGTCTCATTTCCTTACATTCCAGGGGAAGAAGAGCAAGTATAGTTATGTCGTATAGAAATGGCATAGAGAAATGGTACTGCACCCTTTCTGGATGATGCTGAGGATGTGCTCCATTGATGGACTAGTAGTGGAAAATATTTTGAAGTGGTGTATTGTATTCATGCTGAATTGATGATTTCATTAGAGAAGCTGAGACTTAGTTACATTAACTGGGTCTTAGTGTGGCTGAAGTTTTTTTCTAAATGCATTTTGGTTTTTTTTATAAACAAAAATAAATATGAAAGTTTCTTACCAGTCCAATCTAAGACTTTTGGAACACAATAATTCCTAATTAAAACTGGTATAAAATGTGTGTGGTATAATGTTCCTGTTAAGCACAAGCAAAGACAGTAATATGAAAAAGCAAATACGTTGATAAGCATTCCCAGTTCACATAAAATTATTATCGGTTTAAAGTCTGGCCCCCCTCCCCTCAAACCGCTTTATATGACATTCTGTACATTTCAGATACAGTTACCAAAGCTAGCAGCTTTCATGGTATCCATCCAACAGGATATTGTAATCAGAGTGCCAGTAATTCTGGGAAGCATCAAAAAAATGTTTCAGAGGATGTTTAGTCAGAAGAAAATCACAGCAGAGGCAAATCTGAACTGTTTGAGCAAAAGGAAAATTTCCTGCAGAACTGTAGAACAAATTCTACAAATAATTGCACCTACTGGACAAGTTAGATAAGGAGCAGTACACATTTTAAAATAGTAATCTTGAAATTGCATATGTAGTTGTAGAGTGCATATGGGTGCATCTTGCTGTAAGTAGTATCTTTGTATTACATGTGAATTGCTCGTTTTGAGTTTAGCTTTAAAGATACTCTTTTTTTTTTTTTTCTTATTAGAGCAATAATTAGAATTAAGAGAATATTAATATACAACAACAGCAACAGTTACATTATGAAAGGGTATAACTTTCTGCATCTGGGAGTGTAATTGTCTTAATAGCCACAAATCCTACAGGGACCCCGATATTCAGATGGGTCTAGATTGTATTGTGAACTCCTAAATTAGGCTTCAACCCAAAATATATTTAAATACATTTAATATGAATAATTTGGCTTATACATGTATATCAAGGTAAGCAAATGAAATGGGGGGGTGGGATGGGGTGTGTGTCTCAATTTTTCAACTCAGTTGCTTCAAATTGAGTCATAGCTTTGTGCTTTATATAGCAACAAGGCCCTGATTAAGCACTTAAGCATGTGCTTAAGGTTAAGCATGTGATTAAGTGCTCTGCTGACCTAGGGCTTAAGTACCCTGTAAAGCATTGGAAAAATGAATAAATCAAATTTAGGTCAAATCCAGCCCTGTGCTCCATACCTATGGTAATAGCAAAGCAGAAGGTAGGAAGCTTTGCTTTCAGAGGCTCAAAACAGCAGGGCAGGATTACAGCCTGACATTCCGGGGAGCGCTGGGGAGGGAGAGCAAGCGACTGTGACAGCCCCTGCTCCGGGAGGGCACGGGCTGCCAGCCGGAGGCCTCGGCTGGGTCCTCAGCTGGCTGTCACACAGGCTTCAGTCTGCAGCAAGCAGGAGCCTGCGGCGAGCGCTGCTGCTTTTCAAAGAGCAGAGTTTATACGGGTGCACGTGGCCTGCCCCAATGGGATGGCCCTTGTCCTGCAAGGATGCTCGGTGCCGCTCCTCTCTCCCTCTGTTTTCCTCCTTGCCTTATCCCTGTGGGAGGGAAACGCTACGGGAGTTGGCTTTTCCTTTAGGGATAAGCCATCTTGCATAGCCTCATGTGGAATTTGGATGCCCAGTTTAGAGGCTGGTGCTGGAAGCTCCTCTATGTGGATCCCTCTGCCCATGGGACAATCCCACCTGCCACAAGGATGCACCAAACTGAGGGGCTTTCCTGTCTGCTTGCAGCAAAGGTGGTGCTTAGATGGCTAATAGTGAGAAATAGGAACATTTGGGGAAACAAGAACTGTAGTGATGGACAATGGTCAGACATTTAAAAAATGGAAGGTGTTTTCTGTGGATGAGTGTTCCCAGAAGTATTGAATATTGTTCTGACACTGCTGGACTTCTGTAGTCTGAAGCTGGCACTGAAAACTTTCATGAAAAAAAGATCTTTTGTGTGTCTTTGTTATTCCCTTGGTCAAAACCAGCCACTGCTGGTGAATTCCTACAAAACCTGCTTTGGTAGTTATATCATTCACTGTGCTGGAGAAGGGTAAAGCAAAGAGTGAGCTATAAAGGACCACAAAGATGAGGATGAGGTGAAGTTTCAAGGGACATAGGTCAAATATGCATCTGTAGAGGGGGGAAAAAAATCTGAAAAAAATATGTAGGATTCCTACCTAGAGCGGTATTGTACCACTTAAAATATTTTCATTTGCTTTCCCTTCTTATCCCCCTCTAAATCCTGGCTTCTCTCTGGAAAGGAAAAAAAATACAGTCTTTCGAACTCACGAACTTCCGCGTACTGGAAAAGAGGAACACATCATGTGCTGTCACTGCAGACTTATCCTCTCCAGTACCACCTACAGTGGAAGTCTGGCTGCAGGCTAGAGTTATACAATATCACAGAGAGAGATTAAGCATTACATTTATTGTGGTTGCTGGAAGGCAATATTATTGCTGTTTCAGTGGAGAGATTTATAGCAATACTTAATGAATGCTACTAGTTTTGTTATCAGTTGGTAACCATACACATGTTGTGCATGTGGAAATATGACATTAAGTCTTTATAAAAACCTTGGAAAAGTTGGATATTAGTGTTTGTGGCAAATTTGGCAGCATAATGAAACTATGTTAGTATAATGGCATGGTATTGTTAGGTTGGGCATATGCTGTTGGACAGAACACAGGCAAAATTAGCCTTATCGGTTTTTGGCATTTTCCAAATGAAGAAATTCTTTGTGATCTATCCTTAGGAATGTGCAGATTGTTACAGTTATCAGTCTCAGTCTATTTATGAAAATATCATAGGTCAAAAACAGTTCAGAAACTAAATGCAAATTTAAAAAAAAATACAAAGCTTTTAATGATATTTTCCATTTTAGCTGTATTTGAATCATAGCTGTATGTGAGTCATCAGCAAAATAGGAACTATTAAGATGGATCAGAAATATGTGAAACTTAAGAGTTCCTGGAAAAAAAATATTCAAATTTTATTGTAATCATCCTGGTCTACTGACATCTACTCCCAGTTTTAATGTAGTAGACAGCCCTAATGAGAAATTGAAAGGTAGCAGTCAGTGCAGAGAATTGACTTTTCCCTTCCCCAGAATCTTTACTTAGAAGCACTTAAAGACCGAGCATCCTAGAAAAATGGCAAGAAAAATCTTACTTGAATTCTTTTAGATATAACATTTTTTCTGTGCTCTGACTGGGTGCATTAATATTATATTATTGTGTAGAGATAGCTGTACGGTAAATATATATTTGTACATTGAGCTGAAGTGAAATTTTCATTAACGCTGATCACAGGCAAATTATTAGGCTTAGAAGCGGTGCAACATATCTAAGTTCATGACTGGTATCAAGAGTCATTCACTTCAATGCTTGTAGGTGCAGCTTTTTTTCCTTCAGGAAGGGAGATTTATTACAAGTCCTGCTATTGAAACCTCAGTCAAGATTAGGTGTAAAGACAACAGAACACAGAATAGGTAAATAGCGTCTGTGGTACTCGCCATCAAAGGATGTGATAGAGTATTCTCAGATGGAACAGACAGGTCTGATATTGCATATTAGTGGAGTTAAAGTACATGAGGTATTGAAAATATTCATGCCTCTGCAATGATGGAGAGAAGGCAGAAGCTTTTGGCTTGGATGTTTTAGATAATTAAGAGCAACAAAAGATTATGTTCGAAGCAGATTTGCTGCAGATAGATATTATATTCTTGCTAGATAAATGGGATATCTAGTATAGTGGTCTGATGGCCCTTTTTCTTTTCTTTTTTAAAAGGAAAGAGCACGTCTATCTTCTAACTGCATTGTAGGATGCATAATCAGAGTCATGGCAAGTAATGAAATGGCTCTTCTTTCTCTAATAATATTCTGTTCCAGAATTTATCAGAATTTTGCAACAGTACTTGCAGTCTCAGATAACTATTACATAGATACATTCTAAAATTTGGGTAAAAGAAACCTACTGTATCATGGTATTATTAAAGAGAATTTGAGTATATAAATTAATTTGACGAGTGTTGAATAAAAGCATCTCATTTTATTGAACCTCCATCACCTTTTTCTAAATGGTAGTGAAGTGGTAATTAAAAAGGTCTATTAATATATTATTTTAGAGTGTTCATTTGTTCTTAATTTTCAAATTAATTTTCTGATGCACGTGCTTTACTTTTTCTGTCTTCAGTTTATTGCATAAACTCTGTGCTCTGACTAACCTTTGGGGAGTAGAAGACTGGGGCTAGATGGTGGAGGCATCTGAGAATGGGGATTTTAAAAACCACTTCCATAAATTTTTGGCTTACCTCTCTATCCACATTTTACTTCCTCTCTTGGCAACTGTTCATAGCTACGTCCCAGAGTGACGTTTCCTGGCTGTGGTTTGTGGACCTTTATTGGTCTGTGGGGCCATGCCATGCAGTTGTTGCACAAATTGTACAGGTCCCCAGGCATAACGTGATCTCACTGAGTGAAAACACTAATGCCTCTCTCCAGGTAGAGAAGCGGAGCACCAAAGACATCCCGTAGAACAGGAAAAATCCTTGTTTTGCCAAAACCTGTGTGGAATTCTCCAAGAAACGTTGAGGAGTGGAAGCTGTCCACTGGGTAAAAACACGGTATAGACTCAGAAACATGACCTTCTGATTGCTTTAAAATAAATCAGTGCAAATGAACTGAAATCCCAAAGTAAACATTTACATGGTCTCCCGCACCTATAGCTGACTGCAAAGTCTCCTGTGCCATAAGGAGCATAGCAGACTGCTGAAGGAGTAGTTCCACTCTGCTCGACTCTCAAGCAAGTACAAGCTAAGATGCTTCATAGAGGCCTGTGCAAGGTCTACACGCTTGGTGATGAAGGCCATGATATCATACACCTGTTGGTAATGGTCCTAGCTCATAGCTGCTCAACCTTGAACTACATTGCTGACCTGCTTTTAGAGGGGTCCATGTGAGTGGTCATTATTGTCTATTAATGTAAGCACTGCCAAATGTTTTCCTGATAAAAAATCTTGGAAAATGCCATCGCTCCCTCATGCCCATTTCAGACCTAGGTTTGGGTGAGGATACAGAAAGAAAAGTAAGATACAATTTTTAAGTTGTAGTTAAAAATATGTAGTCTAACTCTTTACGCGATTAGCTATTTATGCAGAGATGGGAATTTTTGAGGTATTTTAGTAATAAATTGATACTTTGTACATTGTACTTTTTAACATTTTACACCATCTATACATAGCAAATGCAAAGACATCTTTTAGTGTTTAATTACTAAAGATGCAAATTGTTTGTCTAAATAATAAAATATTTAAGGTTGGAATTCATCTTTTTAATTAAAGTTTTCCCAAGGCAAGTAAGATTACTGCAGCATGGAGAGATTTGCTCATACTTGTGTAATGTGTTTTCTATAATGCTGATGGTGACTGACAAAGTCAGTTGTATGCCACTCTTGAGTTGTCTGTTATTAATATTTTTGTATCAGTGATGAGAAGAGCAGCAGTAACTATTGCAGTCGATGAGCCACAATAAATAGCAGCAAATGCATTCTAACCTCTGACTCTGTGGCAAACAGCGTGGGTACTATCTGCAGCTCTGGTTTTAATTTCAATGGCATCAAAGGGAAACTCAAGAGCTTCAGAAAATAACGCTGGCACCGTGGCTCAGATAAAATAAAATGCTTACCCACAGACATAAATTACCATGGGAATAAAAAGACTACACCAAAATTACATAGTTTCATAATGCTCTTAAATCAAAGTCTAGAGGACAGGGAGCCCAGCTCACAAATTGCAACAGTCACACTACTTGATGAGTGGCTTTTTTTGGCACCGACTAACCTAACAGGTTTCCTCAAGAATTGGTACTTGATGTCATATACTCTGATTGTGTGGGGAAATTCAGGGGGTCTGCATTCCCATTTCATGAAAATTAATTCCCAGCACACATTAGAAAATGTATTTTCACAGTTCTGACTGCAACATTGCACTGCATGAACACGTGTTCCTGTAAACATGATACTTTGGTGGACTTTCATTGCCACTGAACTCATTGAATTTGAAGCTGCATGTAATTACTTTAAGGCATAGTAAATCCTGCTCACCTTACTAGTGATGGCACTCCAGGAACTACTGTCTTTGCAGTCAAAGCCAAGAGAACATTGCAAGGAGCTGCAAAGTCCCAGGCAAAGCATTTTGCAGGAGGAGACACTCATTATAGACCAATTCCACTTTGAGTGTTCATTAGTTGCTATAGGCTAGATGACCATGTAAATCCTCCTGAACGCACCTGTGGAAACTCTGTTTTAACTCTTTCCTGATCCCTGCCTGTGCATTCTTGCTGCAGCAGCATACGTAGTCTTCTTCACTAGGGTTACTAATACTCTTATGTGGAAGTTACTCCTTATTTTCACCTTGGTTTATGGGAGGTTTTTGTCTAGTCTAGGGGGCTATAAGTGAGAAATGCAGTCCTGCATCTCTTTGAGTGATGGAGAAACAGGCTACATGACTGGAATTGTGAGTAGTCTTCCATTACCTTCCCATGTTTCTTCCTGTGCCTAGAAAGGCAGAGGTCTTCTACAGATTTCTGGGGGGAAAAAAGATCCTAGAGACTTGTTATTGTACTTCTAAGAAGCAGTGGATATGCTCCTAGAAGTTTTTCTGACATGCATGAGAAGTCAGTGCAAGGATAGAGGCAGGAATTTGGATTTGCCCACAGTGGTTTTGCTTTTGGGATTGACTATATATTGGTATTCAGACCAAGCACTCACCACCAAGATGGTCACTACACCACACTCTTCTGTGCACTGAAGGAAAGCAGGAGGAAAAAAAACCTTCTGACTATATTATCCTGTGTTAATACACAAGGATAGATGCTAGTGAACCATGTTGAACTCTAATTAAATTATTTCTTCATTACTCCAAAAGGAATTGGGCCACTTCCATCTCTCTAGGTATCCCATTTGTGGTACCTGTTATCATTTTGCAGCCTGGCTTCCCATGAGAGTTTACAATTTCAGTACAGTTCTTTATTATGTTTAGACCCCACTGACTCGCAAGCAAGCTATTAGCCTATTATTGTTATTATTTGTAAGCTTATTAATTGCCCACTTAAGTTTTCAGTACATAATTTTGTAAACTTCTGTGTAAAATTCCTCAGTTGAAGCAAGTTGGAGCTCATTGGTGCTGCAGTCTCAAGTTGAGTTACTCAAGGTTCTACGAATTCAGTGGCTGAAAAGAAATTTTTAATATTGCAGTCAGAAGCGACTCTGTCATAGCAGGTGATCTCATACTAGGGGATTTTAAATGCCTAATAGCTACAGACTACATAGAAATCAGTTTTCTGTCTGAGCCATAAAAATAGTACTGGTTGCCAGATACACTTAAAAGGAAGTGATCAGTGAACCTGATTTTGCAGTCTTAGAAGGTTCTTTGGCGGGTTTTCAGTGCAACTTCCACAGACTCAGTCTTTACACAGAGGAACAAAAACCTCATGTATTTAAGTTCATCTTTTGGACTTCTTAAAAGAAGTAAGGAGTCCTGGTACCATTTTTTTATCTCAAGCGGAAAAAAAGTCTTTTGTTTGAACTTTTTTTTCCCCCTTCAAAAAATGTGTTCAAAAGGAGAATAGGGAAGGACAAAAGAAGGAAAAAAATAAACCTGGCATTCTTTTCTTCAGTGAAAGAAAAGAATCCTGTTTTGACCACTATACCTTAAACAAAGTTCCTGCTCTAAACACTGGAAAAAATGGACATTTACTTTTGTTTTGAACTATAGAAAAACTAGTTTCCACTGGAAAGTTGTTAAATGCATTTACCTTTGGAAAAATACTTGTCAGAAAAGTCTGTAGCGTGGAAAAAAAATGACTTCAGATTTTTGGCTAGATCCTGAGATACAGGTGGCTTTTAGAAAGCGTAGGTCATATGCAGGAGCATATGAAAGCTCACCTTTGCGCTGCTGTAATCTTAAAAAAAGTCTCTTGTGCCAAGCTGGAAGATGGCTCTAACTTCTACCAACATCAAATAGCACCTGGACCATTCTGTCTATGCCTGCTGTTCCCCACAGGCCATCTGTGATCTGCATACAGCCCTTCACAATTACTGATACAATGAGTAATTACTTCTGATGTTAGATATAGCTCCAACTTTCCATTAAAAAGAAAAGACACAGATGAGGTATCCTCTTTGGAATTCTTAGGGCCAGAAGTAGAAGTAACCTGGTGGGTCAAAGGGTGTCCAGGTTGACACATGCTGCATTCAGTCAAGAGATTTTACTTGTCCTCACTTCAGGCTCAGGACACCTTTTGTAAGAGTGCTTTTGATCTAAAAGGCTGATGAAAAGAACCTGAGCGATACGCGTCCGCTGGTGTTTGTAACTTCGCACTGTGCCAGTCAGCAGAATATACCCTTCCAACAAATGAGGAAAAATCGTATCTTTGTCTTCTGTAAGTAGGAATTGTGGTCTTATTAATTTTCTTTCATAAGCCTGATGCATGTGTAGAAATGTTTTATGCAAATCCATTTTAATCTACCTGTTTTCCCTTGATTATGTATAATGCTGACCATGCCTCTTGCTGTATACCAGGGTAGGTCTTTAAGCCAATGCTGAGCTCTTGGTTTATTGCATGAGACACTACAGAGGACCTCAGGCATTATATCTGTCTAAAGTACATTATCCGTGTTGTCCAGAGATTTCAAACTTTACAATTAATTTGTTTTCACAACAAGTGAGTGTGCCACAGAGGAGAACCGTTACGCCCAGTTCACATTATGGAAGGTGAAGCCCGGAAGCCGTATTTACACTGTGCAGCAGCAATCTGCAGATAAGAGGAAGAAAAATCTGTCCATAATGGTTAGTTTTTGGAGGTTCCTCAGAAACTATCTATGGGACAGTCCTTGGTGGCTGCCCCAGCAGTTTCCCTGTAGTTTGCCTGCCCTGCTACGATGTTATGGTCAACAAAACCCACAAGGCTGCTACTGTGAAGTTTCCTGACATGGTCTGCCACAAAGATATATGGGACTAAAGGCACTGTGAAACCCAGCTGACATGCCAGAAAGGAAAAACCTTGTCAGAAAAAGAAACTAAACATGAGGTGGTAGAGCTCAAGTCCACCTTCACTCTTGAGGTCCATCAACTGAGGTTACAAAAGGTTTTGTCAAAGAGACCAAGTGATTCACAGGTCATACAGAGCTGAAGTCTCGCAGAAGAAAGCATTTGAACCCGCCTCCCAAGCTTCAGACCAGCTCAAAAATATTTATACCCAGCAGAACTCTTGTTGAATCCTATGGATTTACACCAATATGAGCAGCGCAACAAAGAAACAAGTAGGATATTCTGTGAAGTTTGAGTCTAATCTGCTTTTTAAATGGTTGCAGAATATAGTTGCAGGTTCTAAAGAACAACTGTAGAGCTGCAGACAGAAAAGAAAGTATGTAGTCTTGATCAGGATATGTTTTTGATCCTGCTCGAGGTTGCTTAGATTTTAGCACAAGACTAACTGTAAGAAATCATCCTACTTTTGTCATGCCAAATACTTAAGGAGGGAATTGCTGTTGACTGTCACTGGAGAGGATGGTTTGATGTGTTTTGTAAATGACTGGGCAAAACAGGTTCTTCTGCAGCAATCTTGGCTCTTCCAGGACAAAATTGGTCCTGTTCCTTAGCACCTAGAACCAAAGGGTGGGAGGGGGTCCTATAGTTTGGTTTTTACTCCTTTCATTAGTGATACAATCCATGCTGAGGACTAACCTGCGGGTATCGTGTGTAACAAATGAGCACATACAATGGCGATTACAGATTTGCAAGCTGGCGGTGAAATTTTGAATGTGTGGTTGGTAATCTAAAAAATGTGAAATACTTACACGTAGCCCTTTTTACTTAGCTCTGCACCTCATTTCTTGGTCTTGTGCTGACTCTAAAGGCAGAATTCATTATCTGATTGGTCAAAGTGCTGCTCTGGGCCCATTGCTTACTTAGCAGAATAGATGTGAGTTAAAAGAAGGATGAGGGGCCATTTCTATGTGGGATGGGTTTTTATTATTTTAAAATTTAAATAAGAGTCTGAATCACCATAATATAAAGAGACCAAAATCAAACAACCATGGTTCATTCCTGTGCTTTGATTTTTATACCCATGCATGTTTTAAAAAAAAAAAAAAAAAGGAAAACCAAACATGTGTGCTGCCTTTTAATAAAGATCATATTAAAAATTCAATAAATAGCAATATCTCTGATCTCTTAACAAAAGCGTCTGGTGTACAGGAAATTAAATGAAAAAAAAAACTTGTTAATCCTTTTTGATTTCTGTACATGGTAGCTAGAAGCAGAATTCTTTAACTCGCAGGATTCTCTTTTTGTCCTCCCTCTTTTACATTTCTTCTCCTTTTTCTTCTTCTTTTTTTTTTTTTTTTTAATCTTTTCCAGCACAAACGTTGTCTGGGTAACCTCAGTGTAAATGCAGTCTGTTTCTCCGATACATTTTAAAAATAAATAATAAAAGAACAATAATAATAATAATAATAGTAAAAAAAAAAAAAAAAAAGCACCGTCGTGTCATTGTCTCATCCCTGTGGCCTTGCTGTGAGGGATCCGTCTCGAACCAGGTGATAACCTGATAGACTTTATCTTGTCTTTTCTGGGCCTCCCTGAAGCCTGCCAACACTTCGGCTGGCTGTTAGGCATTTTAAATATCCCCCATGAGCCCTAACCTTACCCCTTTTCTCTTCTTGTCAGCTGGAATGTCTCAGAGCTGTCAGAGGCTTGTTGCTTATTGATGTTTCCGTGTGTTTTATGTCTTTTCTGAGATATGACAGCCCCTGACACAGTGCTGATTTCAATCAGCCGGCTTCTGGAGAGGCCTAAGATTTTGTCCTCGCGCGGTCCCAGCCGCCAGCGTACTTCAGAGGCCTCCGTCTAATGAAAATGTTTCAGTAGGCTGAATAAAGGCCTGCTGCTCAACAAACAACAGTTGATGAATTCACAAGACAAAAAAAAAAAATAAAAAAATAAAAAAAAGAGGAGGAAACCCTCCTCCCCCCAACCCCCTCTGCCTTTGTTATAAGAAAAGCAAGAAGAGAGAGTGACCTCCTGAGCCAAAGGTTTTGACACTGAATCAAATCCCTTTAGGCCTGAACTGGCAGGCTGGGCCTGGCTTTAGATTACTTTATCACATCTTAGAGCAACGCTTGTATGTACCTCAGGATACCCTATGTGTAAAGAGTGGATATTTTACCCCCGTTGCTTATTAAGTCAAGTCTCGGTGTCTGGTAGAAAATGAAGGTCTGTCTCCTGGAGCACCGAGAGGGGTGGAAATGCATCCTCACGAAAAACGGGGAGTGAAATTTTTTGCACAGAGACACCTCCTGGAAAGAAAACGGGTCGTGGACTTTGCTTGAAGTCGCTGTGAGAGAACAGATATTTTTGTTTGCAATCAGCTGAAAAAGAGAACTAGCTTTGGGGCAGCGTAGTTTGTTTGTGTTGTGGGTTTTGATCGGATCTTTTAATCAGCTCAGGGCAGTATGAGGCTGTGTGCCCACCGGGATGTGTAGGGGCGGAACTGGGGCCGAGACCCTGTTTGTGCTGTCTCCATCACCCGGCCCCAGGTACCAACGCTGCTTCTCACAGCTCCTTTTGGCATTTCAGATAGGGGAAAAGCAAAGGCAGCAGCCATCCTTCATCTCCACCCGGGGACTGCATAGAGGAGAAGCCTCTTGTAAGGTTATCTTGCACCCTCGAAGGAACCCCCTTCCCTCTTGAGGCATCATCTGGAGCCACATCGATTCCCTAATCCCCTGATTTCAGCTGAAATTACACTAATGTGAGGCCTCGTTATTATCCAGGCTCTGATGTGTATGTTGGGGATTGGCCTCCACTGTGCTAGGTACTGCACAAGCGTAGCAGGAGAACACAGCAGCTGCGGTAACACCTTGAATTGCTAATACCGACACTATGGTCTTTTCCTTCAGGATGTACAGCTCATATTATGCGCTTTATCTGTATCGAGTAGTCCACTGATTTTTTTAGAGGGATTGTACCTGTCTGAGCATGAGCTGTGGGATTAGGTTCATCAGCAGGTGACATTTGTTGAGGTTCATGTTTACTTCTTTATTTACATGAGTCGGGTAGTTTTTTTCTCTGTTTATTTTCGCACAGAGGCAAAACAATCTCTCCCTGTTCTCTAACTAACTAAATAAACACAGCCCACCCCACTTTTGGACAACATCAGTGAAATCCATATCTGTTGTGACTCAGGTGGTTTTGTTAATAACAGAGCGAGCTCTCTGTGTAGCCCGATTCTGTCCTTCAGATCGGAGACTTTAATCCCGAGTCTTATTTTTCACAGCATTCAGCTCCTGGTTTTTGAGCAACAAATTACATCCATGCCTCCAAGCCAAACAAGGAGTGAAAATTTCTATTTAAAAGAATGTGGAAATAATACCGTCCATCTACCTACAGTACAATTCCATTTTTAAAGTGCTTTGATATTTTTAACAATATTAATATAATAACAGCAGCATGTGCCTATTGGGTTAGTCTGTATTTTATAACTTGGTATCCAATTTCTCCCTTGTTTCCTGCAGGACTGTCACTATTAATTTCTACTCCCATTTTTTCTGTCAGTGTGAACATTGTCATTGGACTATTGTTTCTAAGTGATAAGCAGTCCCTAGTATTATTATTATTTCACTTCTGCTTGTTGAGCATCAACAAATCTACCAAAAATATTAAAAATTTGGTGGAAGTTTAACTCTCTCTTTGCCAGATGTTCCCCCTTTCTTCAACTCAAAGGAACATACTTGCTACTGTATTATCCAAGAATAAAAAATCAGGAAACTAGTAGAAAGGCAATCTGTCACAAGGAAAAAAAAATACCTCAGGGGGTAAAGAATGCCTTCACAGTATGGCTTTAAGGTTTTAATTTATATTGGTCCTGACTCATGACACAGCCAGGGCCTGGGAGTCAGGTCTCCCACTGACCCTTGCATAGACTGGTTGAGAGAGAGATGTCAGCTGAAAACTCCCAGGGATCATGGGGCTGCCAAGCACTTTGAAAATGACTGCCAATTTGGCCTAGTCTCAGCTGAACACATGCCCAAGAGGGAGGGAATGCCAGTAATAAAGCAGTTTAGAGCTGAAAGATATTGCTTTCAAGCTCCCGAACCTATCCAGCCTTTTTATATCACAATATTGTTTGCATATATGCATGCTCTCATAAAGATACCTACCTGTGCGCAGACGTATGTACGCTCACTCCTTTCAAAAACAGGAGCAGTCTGCAAAGTAATGCATGAGGTTGATGCCCTCTTCTATGTTCACTGTGCAGCCAACCAACCCCTCTTTACTTTCAGAAGATAATAACAATAAAAGTGAATGAATTCCAAAACTTATAAAAAAACAAACTCAAGCCCCTACGGACATTTAAGGAGCGAAACAGGTGAATACCAGAGACAACACGAAGCCCCCCTCCTATTAAATTAAGGTACAAATTATTCTGATTTTTCAATGGTGGGAGACAGTGTAAAATACAAAAACATACAACATCATTGATATCTCAAGTCTCTCCAAATTCAGGTAATAAGTTAAAGTAACAATCGGTAGGGTATTTTTTTTGCTCTTGCCTATAAGACTTAAAAGAATCAAGTAGATGCTGTGTTCCTGTTAATGTGAGTTGTTGTAGAAGAAACCCATTTTTAAATTTGATTGTCATGAAATCAGTTTTCCTTCTGTTTTATTATATTCCATTATGATATTTCAAGCTTAAGAAAGGAAAAAAAAACCCAAAAAAAAGCTTTACTGGATTGCCTCGAATATGAATGACTGTAGTTCATTCAAGTTTATTGCTGTTTCTTTTATTCATGTAAGTAGTGCCACTGGAGTAAATGATATTACTCATTTGAGTAAAGGCTGCGAGATGAGGCCCAACATGAAGATGTGGGAAAGAGAATAGGAAGAAGAACGGGGGGAAAAGAACCCAGCTGTATTAATCAATGTCCCAGAACATTGCGTGAAGCGTGCCAGAAGTAGGAACTGTTTGGTGCATGTAACGTGACAGTTAAGAATACCTAGATGAAAAAAACCCCAACAAACAAAACACCACTTGGCAAGCACATTCATCTGCTGCAGCATCTGCCTCCAATATGCTTTATACTTGCATAGATACATTTGGGAACTGAAAGGTAACAAGAATTTATCAAAGGATTAGCAAGCACTGATGCTACCATTCACAACTGTTACGAATATAAATTGTCATAATCGTATCACTTGTTCCTCAGTTTAATTTTAGCCAGGATGTCTTTTGTCTGAAATGCCAAAATGTAATCTAGAATTAGATGGATGCTGACACAGCTGAAATATTTTGCATTAGTCACTGTGTAAAATGCTTCCAGAACTATTCTTCTGGTATTTGTGACTGTACTTGAATAGAAACTTAACAATGATAATGCTATCTCATCCACTTCTTCCATTCTATGAAAAAGTTATATGTTTTCTTTTGGAAGCTTTTTTGAAAACTACTGGTAAGGGGGATGGCTTCAGTGTAAGTGGCTCATGACCTTTGCAACAGTCCCACAGCTACGGTATGTATATGCAATCACTACTCAGGTAATTTCAAAGATGTATTCAGACCAGCATAGAGCAAAGGGTGGTATCCAGTGAGAAACAAATACGTGGTTGTTGTCAGTGAAACATATTTATGCTTGAAGAGTTTTATAGTTACTGTCCCTCATTCAGAGAAGTCTTTCTACAAATTCACATCTTGCAGTAGCACAAAGATCTTCTTCACGTTTTAGAGCTGGAAGGATTTGTGATGGCGTCTCCAAAGGCTTGTGTTTGTCATGGTTTTGAGCACCAAAGGGGCTGAGAGTTAGTTTTCTGCCACGAGGAGTCAATGCGATAGCAACTCTGCTCTGCCAAAGGCCAGAGCAGGTCAGTGAGACATCTGGGCTCTCCTGGTAGCGCTTCTGCTGCTGAAGAGTGCCTGTGTTTGTCTGCAGAACTTGTCATTCAGTCTTAAAGTATATGTCACGTGTGTATGCTGCAGTCTTTAAAAACCCATAGGTCGTGTTCTGGTTTTGTTAATATAGTTGTACAATGGAAAAATAGGAAATGTACAGGTGCAAAAACTAATCTTGGTTAAATGATTATCTCAGATGAGGTTAAGCACCATCAGTAACTTGAATGGGAAATTAAATCCAGAGTTTTGCAGTCCAAAGGTCTGGTCTATACGGAGGCTTGTAGGAACCTTGGGTAGGTTCCTTAGTAAGCTTCAGCAGGGCTGCATGTGCCTGAATTCTTTGCAGGATGGGGATGCTGAAATACAAAGGGCCATAATTTATGGGCTTTCAAACAAAGGCTCATTCTCAAACCTCCCTCTAAACCACAATACTTCTAAATTACTTTCTTCTTGTATTTGACTGCAATTTTTGGACTGCTTCCATGTCCGAAATCCTCACTCCTCCCCATATGGTGTAAGAAATATCCCTGCTGTTTTCTAGCAACCTGAGATGCTTTCACTTGATGGAAAGACAAAATGCAACTGTGAAAAGACTTGGAAATTTTGGAAATGGTATTTAAGGCAATAAGAATGTTTTGTGGATTTCTGTTTTGCTTTGTGAATTTAGCACAGCCTGAAAACAATTCTACGTAATACTCAAAGTATCTGTCTTCCCCGCTAGATATCAACACAATAACATTTGTAGGAAAAAACTAAGACAAAACCCTAACTGACATATCGTGTCTATTAAAGTGAAGTACTGTAATGGAAATCAACACAGCTGCAGATCTGGCATTAGTTTTTCCTCTTTAACAGAGATCATCATGAAATTTGGACAAGTGAAATGTTACACAGTTGTGGCTATTCTGTGTCGGGAACACACATCAGTTCCTTTACATCGCTTTATTTTGAATGCAAAGTTATCTGAATTATTTCTTCTCTTAGGTTTGGGCCTTCATCCAAGAGACTTCAGGCCAAACCTGTCTTTGCTATGACTCAGTTTCCTTCATTTTGCATGCAGCAGGGAAAGTTTAAACCTCAGGTGGCAAAATACTAAAGGATGAAACTCTGAAACAGAATCTGGTGTGAGGAAAACAAATGGACGTTCTGCTGCCCTTTGCTCACTGGGACTTTCTCGTGGAGGTAAGAAGCTGCAGTTTAGCTCAACTCTGCGTGATAAATCGCCTGTGTTTCATGAACATGCTACTTTTAATTGTATGTCTTACAGTGTTAGTAAGTTATCTTACACAGTCAGTGCCTGCCAAGAGGAGTGGATTCCTTGGAAGAGGAACAAAAGACAAGTAAGAACAAATGAAAACAAAGTTTACCTACTTTCTATTTTTTTCAGTAACACTAATGTGCTGGTCATTTTCCAAACATAAAGAAAGCGCAGTTGTGTCCACATGAGTTCACAATACCCAGACAGTGAGCCGAGGAGAGCAGTACAATAATGCTAAAGGAACAGCACGACAGCCAGAAGACTGAGATGGGAAATTCTGGACGCGTTAACAAGTGGGGCAAAAGAAGTCGAGTGAATGACTAGTAGTGATTCACTGTGTAGTAAATAGAATAAAAGGTGAATTTTAGGGATATTTGATAGATATGTATTCTTATGTTCTTGCATTTACACATTACTTACATAGTCTGTGTTCAGATTATGCAACATAACAGGGCTTTGAAGTAATACAGACTTGTAGAAAGCCTGTCTGATAGAGGTAAATGGGAAAAGATGGAAAGGCATAAGGCAGGACCTTATTCTCCAGGCCTCATCTGGTGTCTCATTTTCTGCTTCTAACACCATTGAGAGACCTCTGAGCACCATTACACTATTATTAATAATAGCTGTATCATGATTTCTGCTCAGCAGTAACAGCCTTAGGCAGTGCCTGCTCAGTGATCTGTGTGCAGTCACTCTCCACCTCCCGTGATGCCAACAACAGGACATTCTCAGCTCCTGTTGTAGCACTTCTTGTTTCATTTCTTCCCTCGTCCATACCTCTGATCACTCACAGCAAGTTCTTCTCTAATCCTGAGACAGAAGTTCTTGAATTTATTTCCATGCTGTTGCCTTTCTCCCCTGGGGCTCTTTTTCAGTAGGACCAGAAAACGTTGTATACATTGTGGGCAGACAATAAGCTTCATAACGAGAGATCAGAACTGCTCCACGAGCTGGTGCCTTTGTTAGCAGGAAAGAGGTGGTTGTGGTTATACAAAAATGTGCAGTGGCAGGTCCTAGGCAGGGACAAGATAAATGGATTCCCCGTGTGCCCAACTAAACCTGTGGCTTGCCCTGCAACCCAGAGGACTAATTTCTAGGGAATAGTTTTCTAAAATGAGATTTCTTTGTATGTACGATATATAATGTTATGAATAAAACAAGAAAGACAAATACTTTGACAAGGTAATCGGTAGGAATTTACAGAAACTTTTCCTAACTGCTGCAGTGATTTAATTTATTGCAGAGGAATGTGGGGTTTGGCGTGGTCAAAGCCAACTTTCAACAGTACCAAACAAGGAGGGAAAGGTGGATATCAGTCAGTAATTAGTAGCAATGTTTGCTGTGTGTGCTAGTTTCCTGAGGAAAATCCAGAGTGTTTATCTTCAGTGTTTGGTTGTTAGGTGGTACGTTGATGAGCAGAGGAATGAAGCACTTACTGCTTTTTTGTCAGTTAGGAATAGCAGTTCCAGAAGAGAACACTCATTTCTTTTACCATATTCATCACCTTAGTATCCGAGTACCCTCCAGTAGTACATTAAGCATGACTAACATCTGTTCTGTGTTTGTTTTCTCACCTCCTCTCCAAAGGGAATGTATATAAAGTGAACTGTTCTGGTTTGTTTTGATATATATGTTATACTGCTAACTGTTTATGTCAGAAGACAAAGTCAAAGAAATCCTTTCTGAACTTACAGCACTGGTTCTGTATTAAGCTATCTGTCTCTAAGTCAAGGAGACCTGGTTGTTTTTTTTCTTGTTCATGCACTCAGAATGGCCAGAGGCAGTTACACTGACTCTTCAGTTGGATTTTTACAGGGGAAATCGTGGTACAGAGACAACATTTTTCTTATTTCAAAAATACAGTATGATAGCTTGAATCAAGACCACATTTTGCACCACTGACATCATGTCTTTGCATCTTAAATGATATAGGTCACCAGTGACCCCATGATCTATTAAAATGATGTACCTAAGAAAGATATTTGGAAGCCAAATGTATCAGTGGCAATGTGCAACCAATCTGTCAGTGCAGTGGTGATGTAACTTGGCATTATCCCCTATCAGTGAGCTACAGAAACATATCTGGTACTTGAGTCTTTGGGGAAAGATCAATATGGTCAGTCCACATATCAGCTAGGAACACTTAGAAGCAATAAAGAGAGTAATAGAAAGATATTTTGTGCATCTAATGAAAAAGGTGGTGCCATTGATCCCTTAGAGGGTGTGAAAATGGTCATTGTAGAAATGAGTTGCTGAATCAGCCTGAAAGAGGTATCGCTTGCATTAATATTGTTTTAGGATGGCAGTTTTGAATAATCTAGTAGCAAAATGACTGGACAGTTGCACGTTCATCCTTAAGAAATAGACATTGCTGCAAAACGGTGTGTTCATGAGTAGGGTTGTTAGTCTTGTCTGGCGATTACATCTATATTTACTTGTTGAAGATTTGTGACAGTATTTCATTAGAGACTGGATGCGGAGAGCGTAAGTGTGGCTACATTTCTGCAGTTATCCTTCCTGAATTTCTCAGGTAACAAGCAGCTCCCAAACCAGGCAGCTCCAGCACTGCTTCGGCTACGGTCCATCACTGTTGTGCTTCCACAGTTAACACTTTTTAGAAATGTTTGCAGTGTTGCTGGTTCTCAGCATATGTATCTTTGCCTGGGTTGCGCAGCAATTCTGTCATGTCAGATTCTAGCTGACTACCCATCCGAAATGCATATAATTAGTAATTTTTTTATACTGTTGAATACAGTAGTCCTGTGCCTCTATAATTCTAGAGAGCAACCTTTTCAGGGTGATGAATGGAAACTTATTGAAAAGGAATGCCTCTGAAATCAACACTTCAGGTTAGCAAAGCAGTAAATGCTAACCAGCACAGCCACATGTCAGACGTTGCAGAAATGTCATACTTCCAGCCTCTGCATATTTGGACAGATCTGTCAGTTCTTACCTATGGACTATGGAGTGGCAGCATCTCGGTTGCAAAGCACACAGTGGGAATCAACATTTGGAAAAGTGCATGCCTTCTGTGCATAATGGGAAAACATTTGCAACCCTAACATTTACGCTTAATAAAAGATAATCTCTTCCAACATTGCATAGTAGGGAGAACGCAAATCCTCTCTGGTGTCATATAGCTACAAGGAGAAGAGTTTCCCCGCGACTCGGAGAGAAGCCTGCCATATCAATGTCTGCCTAGCAACTGAAAGGTGACACGTGGAGCTCCTTTTCAACTCATTTCCTCTTGATGAGAGGAAGGGATCCTCCTGCGAGTTATTACCTGAAATAATACCATATGGTAAAATGTAAACAACATCTGCATATTCATGTAATAATTTCATCTGTTTAATTAGTTCCAGCAAAGCAGTTTACCCTCTGAGGCCCTTGCTGTCAGCTCCACGCTCATACATCCATGCCCTGCTGTCGAGCCTGACAGCCGTCTATTGTTCATTCACTGCTTCCACCTCGCCACTTAATGTAAGTGAATCTTCTGAGGGGTGGAAAGCCTGTCCCCATTGATCCAGATGTAAGGGCTGGGGGGGAGGAGAATAAGTATCTGTCAGCCTGGAATACGGATACTAAGAGCAAACTTGACAGATCAGGTGGCTTTGTGGGTTTTTTGTGGGGGGAGCGGAGGGCAGGTTGGCATTTGGCTTAAGTGCTAATCAGCACACAGGACTGCAAGTTTGACTTTGTGCAGTTGTTAAGTCTCTGCTCTCAGGACAAGGCTCAGCACTTCCAAATCAGGTAAATTCAGCAACAGAATAGCAGCCCAGCTTTTACAGTCAGCTATATTTCAGTGCCAAAGTAATGACAGCATGCCTACTGGTGCAGCAAAACACAGGGCCCTAGAGGGCTGTATGGATTGGCCAAACAGGTTTTCGGAAATGCATATCAACAAAGACTGTTCAGGACAAACTGAGAATGTAACAGCGTTAAGTCTAACTGGAAAGGTCCCTAGAATACATTTTTAGAGTCTCCTGGCTCATGTAAATAAATTATATCATGGGTCACATGTAACAATAAGCTATTCAACTCACCTTCACAAGGAAACATTTACATTATGGGAATATAAACACTTCATGGTAATATTACACCTAAGTAGAGGGAAATACTGCAGTTCAATGTGGTAAAGTCAATATCATAATAAGGTAATAATACTACTAGTACTTGGTACTTATATGGCCTTTTACAGATTTGAGCAAACGCTAACTGATTAGTCCTCAGAACACCCTGGGGAAACAGGTAGGTAAGAATTATTACCTTCTTGTAAAAATAAACCATATCTTATCACATGCCCATCACCATGGTATCTACACAACCAACCAGTCTGACGGACAGTATTCTTTCCATTGCCTTATGAAGCACTGAGGTGAGATTGCAAGGTGTAAGCTTGTCTAAAGACATGTATCTTATGCTTTATTTTAACAATGATCATATCTATATTAATACCATTACCCTATTCAGAAGATTTACTGTGGCTAGCGGTCAGGAAGGACAGATATCCCACTGCATTCGTGATCTTTCTTTGTTGAAAAGGTCAGCTCCACTGTCCCTGAATGGCTTGTCTGCATTTCAGGAAAGCGAGAGGTTTCTGAAATCTTCAGGATCCAGCTATTAAAAAGCAGAGAAGAATTTATAAACTGAACTGTGTATTGGATAAGGTACACTGCATTGGAATGGTTTGTCCTCATCCTGCCCCCACAAGAAGAGATTCTATATGGGTGTATGTACTCCGTGGATCTTTTTTATGGCGTGCAGTGAAAGCTTTCGGGTGTAAGTTAGAGTGGTTAAATAGGAGGTACTAATGTGTTCATCTGTATACTGAAAAAGGGGTGCTACTGGCTACCTGAAGGGGGTGAGAGTAGCTCTTTCCTACTTGCAAAAGGAAAACTGGGAAGACTGGAAACCATCTGCACGGTGTCAGCTGGAATGCTTCGGGGTTCTCTCAGAACAGTCTCAGAACAGTGTTACAATTATTCTTTTAATATTTTTAATCTGAACCATAAAATAACAGTTCACAACAGACAGGCAGAAAACCAAGCCACCTAAAAGTGAATTATGTTGCCAAAGTCCACATGACAAGGTAATGGCAGAAAAGGGTCATGAAACATCCCCCATGCAGAATTACCTGTATTTGCCAACAGCAAAACTTCCGTATGACGTTGCCTTTGGTGTGGGCACACAGTCCCCTCACCTTCATTGAAATTATAGTTTCCTCCTTAAGACTGTGTTTCATGCAGTCACAGCAATAAAACGAAATAACCTTCAGATCACGGAAGGTAGAGCAGATTACCTTTATGAAGCTAATGAGTAACTGTTCTAATTGTTACCTTGCATACATTTTTAGAATGTTTTCATACACACTGTGGTATAAAAATTAATCTCTGGAAGCTCTTCAAAAAGCTAATTTGTCATAAATTAAAATAATAGTAATTTAATAATAACAATAAAATGACACTGAATTAACAATGAAATTTACAAAATAATATTGAATACAAGAAGAAATTAATACTGTGTTCGTGATGGGTTCATTGGTCTAATAATGTGAGGTCCTTTTTCCCTGGAATGAATGGATGTTTATTACCCATGGAATGGGTATGTCACGCTCCCGCATCAGCATGGTTCCAAACCTATGTGAAGAAACTTTCAGGTTTGAGTGGTTCGTCTTGTCTTGATGTCCATCTTATCATTATTTTCGGTGCTGAAACGGACAGGAATTATGCAATAGTAAGTGGATATAATACCAATTCAATTTGGGGAATGTTGACTAGCGTCAGACTGCTCACACTGCTTTAAGTGCCATTAGTCATCAGTTTATAAGAAAACTCTTCTGCCTGATGAGAAACAAAGTCATCTCAGTCAGACTTGCAGACTTCTTATATCCTGTGTGACATTAGGTAAGTCAGTCACTCTGGATTTTCATTTTTCTGACCGTAATGTTTTTTCTCTACCTCATTGGCATGCTAGAATTATAACTATTCTAGGCAAGCCTATGGAGTAATGAAGCCCCTTGCTGAATTTGAAGTGATGATCTATAAGTAATCAATTTAATAATGTAAAGTACTAGGTAGTCCAATCATGTATGGGTATTACCTATGGTGTTATAAGAGTTCAATTGCAACAGGACCCTTACATTATCCCTCATATCTCAAAAATAGTTGTATTACTTCAGTACTTACCTAATAGTCTCTCAAGTCAGCCAAAATTACAGCACATGTAGTTGTATATTCTTGCACATTTCAGCAAAGCTATGTTTCATTAATATTCTGGAAAGAAACCCTAAAACTAATGGATTCCTTCCTCTTTTCTGCTCTTTTAAGTGCAATAAAAATTGTTCTTTGCCATTTTTCCTCCATTAAATAACTTATATGAAGCAATTTCAGGCACGCCTTGAAGTGCTTCCTAAATTAGATGAAAAAAAAAGTCCATTATTTTTTAAGTCTGTAATTGTTATGGTGTTTTTATGCACAGATCCAAAATAGTTTCTAATGGACGTTTTAGGATGGGAAAGAGAATGGTGTTTTAGCGAGGTAAAACTGCTGGCCAAAGCAGGGTTAATTTATCAAAATAATTTTAAGTGTAGTTGCCTAGAGAGTGTAACTTCCCAAATTTTCTTTAGCCAGAAGTTTTTTTAACAGGTTCATTGCAAAACTAAGTGCATCCAGAATGGTTTGGTATTTTTATTTTTGGTAAGGAAGTTAAATTATCTGGGTTATGCTCCCAAAACAGAAGCATTAATGACCTTTATTCTATATTTCTTTTCATAGATTATTGCGATAAGGGAACCCTCGTGTCGCGACCCACTGGCGTCTGGCTAATCCGATGGTATTCGTCGCCGCATTGTCCGTGATCAATAACTAATTATCGAAGTGGCATTTCTTTTCAAGAGCTCCTTGTTAAAAAATGGCTTTTGGCTGAGAGTGGAGGAAAAAGGTCGCCACTTTGACATCGTTGCGAGTCTTTCAAAATCCAGTGGGCCGTCCGATTGAATTACTGTCCCAAACTAATTGATATAAATTTGAACAGAAGAATGCTTGTTACTACAGAATGTCATAATGATATCCTTGGCAAGAGCATGTCAGTGGGAAAAAAAAAAGAGAAAAGACCAGCACTAGTCACAAAGCATCTAGACAAGTCGCAGCACAAGACTATTAACAAAATTAACAGGAACAAAATTGTACACCAGTTCCTTCTTCCCAGCCAGTCTGATCAGACATTCAAGAAAGAAAAACATTTTCTTTTGAACCTTATCCTTTATTTGCAAACAGGCTCTAAACAAATCTACTGGAAAAAATAATTGCAGTGTACAAAGGATGATCACTTGCAGAAGTCTCATTGACTCTACTGGGATCATGAGTAAGTATCTGTTGGAATTCAGCTTTAGTCGTAAGACAGAATTTGGCAGACAGTTCCGTTAAGAAAGGTTTCTAAGCAGCTTTAAAAACTGTGCCTTTGAAATATGGTGACCTTCTCTAAAGAAAGTTGGATGTATAAGCCACATGCTTTTGAACTGGGAACCCCCCACCCCCAAACACTTAAGATACAGTAAGAGGAGTCATAAAAATGTGGTGAGAATGGGAAAAAGATCTTGCACTATTCATGCCTGAGATTTGATGTATTGTCTTGCCTGTCATTTGGAGATTGCCTGCTGTGGAAATCTTGGAAACCTTCTGAACTTTCATTGCAAGGCAACTGGGCTTGTGGAGGTTCTGGCTTTATTTTTGTTTTTTTTTAGATCTGACTGTCTTCCGCTCCATGTCCTACATTCAGTCCCTGAGCTGGGAATTGCTAGGGAGCACAGGGACACTGTAAAGGGTATGGCGTGCTCTGGAAAAGGGGTATTGTAGAAGCCTTTTTGTAGGGGCATGGTAACTGGGGTTAGCTCGTGACAGAAATTAATTAGATGAATCTATTAGTTATCTGGTCAAAAAAGTTGTCAAGTAGTTTGCCAAAATGTGTCATTTTAGCCCCATCTAGAACAAGTCATATGATTGCCAAGGAAGAGAGAAGAGAAAGACATTTGTGCCTAATTGGAAACAGTGAGTTTATGTGCTTTTTAATCCCTGATCTTGAAAGGCTCCAGCTGGGGTCTAGTAATGAATATCTTTCCTGCAAACTTACTGTTTTACATTTCCTAATGATAGAGAGAAGGTGACTAATGAATTGACATAGGGACTTTAATCTGTGCAGTAGATTTGGAGATTCCATTCAGACTGTATCAATCAGCAAACTGAAGTTTTTCGTATCCGATGACTTGTCAGTAGCCTGTGTGAAGCAAATATTCTCCACACAAGCTTTATGGTCAAACCTCAAAGCCACCTCCGTGCAGTATTTTTGATGCAGATTCAGCAAAGGGACTCAGGAACAAATGAACCTGAGAAACCAAATGGATCTTACTGGTGGCAGTCCTCTTGTTTGGACTGGGTTGTGGCAGATAACCGTTTTGAAAACAGGTCAGTGATACATAAATTAGATTTAATAGAAGTGTGACGGATTGTTGCTTGTGATGGATTTATTGTTTGGGTAATAAGACCATCAAGACACATTTTCCTAGTATGTCAAAGCCACAGAACAAAGTGGGAAACCACAAGGGTCTGAAGATTCAGATTCACATGGTTTTGGTTACAAAGGGGAAAGTCTACTTTTGCTGTCAAAGGTCCTAAGGTAGTGAAGTTCACTACATTCAGTTCCCATTCTGCCTTCCATATATGACTTTATGACTGTCCTCTTATGCTGGGGGCAGGAAATGCCTTGTGATGGCAAATAGCTGAGCCATCTCTGACAGACTTACATCATCACAGAGTCACTAGGGAACCCTCTTCTTGTCTTCCATGGCTGCTTTAAAGACACTTTGTGAGGCTTTCTTCTTTAGCAGACCAGAGAATTCAGTCTGAAAGCCTGTCGGGCGGGTCAACCAATGTCTAGGTCAAGCAGTCTTGCCCCTTAATTATTCCCTCTAGCATTACATTCACAGGGTAATGGAAGTAGAGGCTAAATATATACCCTCTATATATAGGCTGTCTATATATTCAGCATATATGAAACCAGATGTCTATACTGTTATTATCGGAGTGTACATTTGCATCATTGCATAATCTGTAGGAGGAGTTGTAATGTGTGTGATAGCACTGGAAAAAGACTCCTACATATTTGTGAACTAGTTTCAGGTCCAATTGAAACCTAACACAGTCAGAGCAGACTTATAATGTCATTAAACATTTTAGAATTGGTATCAACTCCAACAGGTAAAAGTAATTGCTCTGAAATAATGGAAATTTTGTGACTCATTTGACACTGCATGGTTTCCTTACAAAAATTAGTGTAATACAGAAATCAATGTAGCCCCTGCCAAGCAGATTTAAAATTGGTTAGTTGATCTCAAAATCTGCTTCTAAATAAGAAATCATCATTCACTGTGATATTCTTAATAGGGTTCCACACAGATCTGCATATAGCCCAAAGTTAATAGTTTGGAGAAAATATAAACCTCCGAATAGAATTTGCAGATGCTAATTTGTAAATAACAATAGGAATGGGTTAGTTATATAGAGATTACATTGTATTATCATAGCTAAATGGAAATGTAGAGTCATGCAGCTAGGAACAAGAATGCAAATTATATTTATAAGCTTGGAGAAAAGACAACCTCTGGAAAAGACTAATAGTGATGGTAGTCATAATTGAATTCATGAGTTAATCCAAGAGGGTAAGTGAAATTCTTGGATGTACAAGAAAGAGAACACTGAAAAAGAGTAAAGTTGCTTAAAAAAAAAAAGCACAATAAAATCCAGAGGATTCTGAGAAGAGAGCGAGAAAAGATTTGAGATCTCAAAAATGCTTAAAGAGTTTATTTAACTTGTAGAAAGCTTGGAGCTTACTTGCTCGTGGTCTGCAAGACATTCTAACAGCTAACGAAAAGTTTTTCCCATAGCTTAAAAAGCCAACATGATTAGAGTGAATAGAAGCTGGAACAGAAAAATTCAGCCTTGAAATAAGTCAGTTATTTCAATTTGTCATTATTTTCCGCAACATTATTAAGAGAAATGTGACAAAATATTCATAAAAACATTTGACATTTCCTTTATCCCTGTCTCCCATCTCTTACTAGTGTCATTGGTAATATCTTAGGTAAATGACTGACACTCCTCTTTATTAATTTCGTAACCTCTTTTACAAAAGTAAATACTTACCTGAATTTTAATTATGTAGTAAAACATGTAATTCTGAATCCACCTAATTGTCCCAAAGTAGTTAATATATAAAAAGCTCCGAATATCTCACACCTACTGCTTCCATTTAATGCTTACTTCCTGTGTTACTCTCTTTGCTCTTTCTAGCACAGAACCAGAGCAAAGGGCCATATGTAGCTACATCAAAGCAGGAGCCTGTCCAGAAAGGAGTTGTGACTCATGAGTCATAACTAATCCCTTAATTACCCTCAGATGGTACATTTTATTTCCTTTCTTGTATCTGGCCAGCTGTTGCTCCTACTGCTGATCCTGCTGGTGTTTTACTGCTTTTATTGGCACTGCTGATCTCTTTCAGTAGTTATGTAGGAACAGAAGTAGGGATCCAGGAGAGCAGTTGTGCTCCACCCAAAGCATTCGCAGCTGGGTTGCTGAGGTGGGATTGGCAGGACCATCTCCTTTCTTCCTCTCCACGACTCTTAGAAAAGGCCTTGAAGTTTTATTGTGGCAGTTACCACTTTAATATCTGAACAGCTCCCAGGTTAACTGAGCGATGAGCAGGATTCTCAGTGATGGTGGGTGTTGGCTCCTTTCTCCCCCTGCTTAGGAATCTCTATGGGTAAAGGTAGAGGAAAAGAGGTCAGCAGCTGTTGTCTTCACCAGCATTAGGATGCGAAAGACTTCTCAGTACTTCTTCCAAATTCACATTAACAGTTGTTGAAAAATGTTGACAAACAATTTATCTGGGTACATGTATACTACTTATTTGCAGCTTTGTAATTTTCCTTTCATTTGCAATCCATTGGTGTAGTATCACGAGTAGTAAACCTGGCTTAAATTTGTTATTTTCAATTTTAATACAGTGTTTGAAGGAAATATTGGCATCAAAACAGACCCAGCAAAAATAGTTCTACATGCATACAGACTCCCAGCTATAGCTGTCTCAGTCTGAAAATCTGTGCTGAAAACAGCTATAGAAGTTTCTAATATTGGGCGCTCAAAAAAGAATGGAGGTAGAACTAGCCATCTTTGTAAAACATGGAGCAGTAATCTTGTAGCTATTTCTGTATGACACACAGACAGATGCATGCAGTTAGAAAGGTTTTCCAGTTTTTTCAGCAAGCAGCAAATCAGCTAAGAAAGACCACCTCAGTGAATTTACTTCATTTATGTACATTATTGATCTAAAACTTGTTTTTCCATCTAAGCCAAAGTGAGAAAAACTTCTCCAAAGTGAAACAAGTTCAAGCACTCTCAGCCTGGTTCCCATTAAACATCATAAGAACATTGCGATTTGACATTTATCTGGCAGCCTTAAATGTGAAAGACCAGTGTAGCTCGTACACAGAGACTGGAAAGGCCTCTCTGGCACCACTGGGGATGCTTTTACCAGGTTAGGGTCAGGTGCGATGACAGCAAGAGTGGAAGGAGATAGTCTCACTTCACTGCAAACTTGAACTATATTTGACCTCCAGGGTACCAGTCACTTACTTGGAAATTGCAAGAATGCTGTACTGCCCTTTATAGAATTATAATTCCTTGCCATTCAGGAAAAAAAAAAAGCTAATTAAGTATACCTTATCTGATGTAACCCTCATCCAAACAGAATTGGGGATCATCCTGTTGCCGTTGTTATAAAATGTAACTGTCGGAAACAATGGTGTTGGTGGCTGCGATTTGAATGTAGACCTTAAAGAATCATGATTCCAAACTTCTTGGTGCCCTTTCCCTATCAATCAAAAAGAATCGTATGAAATAATTATTAGGCTACATAATTATTTTACAAAATAGAAGGTGTTTTTACTGCACATTTCCATTTTAGTACCAATCATTACTTCCCTGAATACTAATAACAGCGTTAAGCATTAATAGCATGTTTTAAGGTAAAGGGTCAATAGTCTAAGACCTATGAAAGAACTCTGAGCATTTGCAATGTAAAAGAAACCTTTCACGGAAAAGTGTTAAATAATAAATGCATTTCGGGAGGAAATATTATATTGTGGTCCATTTGGAAGAAATGACAATTTATAGGACATCACTCAGCTGTCTCTGTTTAAAATATCTTTAATAATGCTATGGCTTTGTGCCTAATGCAGAGGTTAACAGAAAGCTTGCAGCTCTCTGCAGAGGTCAGTCAGCATTATACTTACTGAAGGGAAACTGAGGCACACGATGACTCTGTGCACCATTAAAAGGAAAGAGATCTGAACTGGTGACTCAGTCACCTAAGTGCAAGAAAATGGTGCCTTTTCTTTATTTCCAGCTAGTAAGCTGTCTTCTAATAGTTCTTTTAAAAGTATAATATGCACACAGGGGATGGTGAACTTATTCAGAAAAGGTAAAGGTACTTGAAACTTGTTTCAAGCTGGTTTATTGTGAACAATTTGAAGAATGTGGAGGGAAGAGTTAGAAATGCTTGATAGCGGTTTGAATTTCTTTTTTATGCTTTCATGTGCGCATTGACATTTTCAAGGACCAGAGAAGAACTGAAGCCTCAAGAAAGAGGCAGCTCAAGTCTGAAATCTCCTTGCCCCGTTGAAGTCAATGAACAGACTCTTCATCAAGCAATCATCTCCTCTCGGTGGCATTATATAAATGTCCCAGTTTAGTCCTTTTCGGGTTTACTCCAGTTGTTTTTTAAGAAATAAATGCGGTATGACTACTTAAGGCTCCAATAAGCTAATTTTTCTTCATTAACTTTTTATCTCCTTACCCTGCAAATGTATTCCTCCAGCTAGAACAGTAATTAAAGTGGTCTATCTTTTGCTTTTCTTAAGAGCCTTTCTCACATGTAAGGTAGTTTAATTCTGCCCAGCAGCCTGCAGATCTGCAACAGGCTAAAGAAGTGTCTGCTTCTGATACGGGCACCTTCCTTCAGCACTCTATGGAACTTCCCAATGCCGTAAAAACTTCATGGGGAAAGCACTGGGATAAAATTTGGACCGATTCAAAGATTTCCTTGGTATGTGAACTGAAAGAAGTGATTCTAGTCCCCTAGTTTCCACAGTTGAATACACAGCCCTGAGTTCAGGATGCTTATTCTCTGTGCTGTTGCAGGGCATCTCAAGCTAGGAACCAGCATACTGAGCAAGGGGACACTTCAACTTACAAGTATGGAAAGAGAGGAATGGGTATCATTGAAATATTCTAAGAAGATGGAAATACCTACAGCCACTTTGGATTCATAACCCTGAACCATCTCTCAAACCTAAATACCCAAGCTTTATCTTACAAGCACTAGGAAGGATTCACTCATAGAAACATGCTGAAGGAAAAACCGCAACTCCTTCTTTACCAATCTATGAATAGTTGCTGCGGAAATGGGTAATGTGGGTTCAGTTGAAGGGGATGCAAGCGAATCAGAGAGGTAATAACAGAGGGGATTGTCATCTGCAGGCCAAATACTTAGAACACCCCCTCCAAAAAGGGAAAATGTCTTCAGCTTAGATTTCCACTTGAAAAACCGACTGTTTATCTAATGAAAGCTTTATGTAAAATATGCCCTACCTAAACCTCCTTCGATCTGGGCCCAAATCTGAGTTTCACAAGTTTTTATTTCTTTTTAATGCCTATCCAGACAACCAAAACTGATGTTTGCAGATCACATGAAACCAGTGAATGCTTCTCCAGCAGAGCCAGGTCTCTTCCCAGCACCCTCCATGGATAAGCAAGTTTCAAGTGAGGTCCGGACTACTTAGGATTCATCCTGGTTCAGGTTAGTCCTACAGGTCTGCTCATGTTTTCCTTGAGCACCACAACTCCCACATGAGTCAAGCATTACCCATCACTAGTTGTTAGCAGATTCCTCAAAGTTACTCTCTCCCATTGTTGGAGGGAGCGGAGTTGCTTTCTGGGAGCTCTAACAGCAAATATGACACAGTGTCTGATTGAAGGGTTGTCTGCATCAAAGTTGTCCTGTATTCCACCACTGTTAAGTTTTTTCGTGCATTCATTACCAGAAGTGTTAGTGAAATAGTGTTAGTAAGACAGGAAAGCCTGTGCCTACTCTTCTGGTCACTAACAATTATTTTATAATGCTATAGAATATATATCTGACTGTTAAAGAGTTAAAGAAAAAAATGAATCCTGTAAAAAATCAGGCCATCGTATAATGCCTCCTCATTGCTATAATGATATCAGTTGCAACAAGTCCAATGGCTGACCTCATTACAAGGGTTTAATTGCATTGTTACACAGTTTCACTTCTTCTCTCTGGCCTCTTTCTCTTTATGACAGCTTTAGAAAGGAATTTCAGCTTGAGGTCAAAGGAAATTAATTACTGCTTTCTTAATCTGTGCTCATCTACATTTAGAAAACTTGGGGCTTTTCACTAACATATTTGTGTCTCATTTCTGTGTAGACCCAAAGTTATAAGACTTTTGTCCTTTGTGAAAGTGCATAAATAGCGTTTTTCATATCAGAGGCCAGATTTTTTTCATGTCATTTACAGTTGTGCACATATGGACTGATGCCAATGGAACCAATGGAATGTCTTTGGATATACATTCACTGCGACTGAGGTAAGGCACTTACAATGTAACTTCAATTCAGACTAAAGATTCCAGACAAACGCCAGGTGTAAAAATCCCAATAGCCAAAAAAAACAACAAAAAAAAACCCCAAAAGGAAAACCCAATCAAACAAGAAATTACTTGGGATAAAAGTCAGAAACGGGATCTTCAAAATCAATTGTAGCTACTTCTGTAGAGAGAAAGATGATAAAAAAAAGTTTCTCTATGGCATTAGGTTTTGCCTGCTACCTACCTCCTGCTTTTACTAAGTACATCATTGGTTAGTTAAGGAATATCCAGCTTATGCTTCAAAGAACTTGCAGTCCAAATAGCACATGACCCAGCATGCTGGCATCAAAACAGTGAGGAAGGGGACAAAGATAGGGACACTATAACAATAGTCCTTGGTTGAAAAGCAAAAGCATGTGCAAAACATGGTTAAATGCTGTTGTAGCATGAAATGTAAAAATAAAAACTTCTCATAAATTAGGGGCCCGATCCTGTAATTAGGTCATTTGAATTGATCCTTGCCTCTTCCATGAACTCTGGCTGGTTTGGAGAAGAACCAAACTTCTTCCAAAGAAGAAAATAGTTTTGTTAATTCGTTTCTTGAGGGAGTCGCTTTGGAAGGGAAATTAGAATGAGAGATCTCTCTGGGATGATTTGACAAATGAACTGTGAGAGGGCATGCCATGCACCAAGGATAATCTGAACAAGTAGTACCACAATACAAGCATGATCTAGTAGTTTAAATCTATATTTTTCTGCAGAATATAGATATTTCCTATGTGTACTTTGCGATTCTGATTAAAAGTCATGGAAGTGTTGACAAAGATGAGAAATTGATAAGTTTTGAGCCCTTTGACATAGAACATTTAAAGTTTCACAAACCTATTTTCTATCTTTTGGTCAGCTTTGCCATCCACTGAAATTCCCGCTACCAGAACTGTGTGCTTTTATTAGTTTATTAGTTGCTGCCTCATTCTCCCCTTGCAAACAGTAAGGTTGGCAATAAGAAAACTGCAGCTGCAAAGCAAAACCAACTCATTGAATATTTTGCCTTTCATCTGTCTTGACTGAAATTCAACTCAGTTACAAACACCTGCTGAAGGCACAAGGTTTCATTGTAAGTCAGTGGTACGCCCTTAACGTGAGACCTACTTGCATTAGCGTGAGATGAGTTTTGTTCTCATGAGTGCCCAGTTTGTAAAACAGACTGTGTAGACCTTGTGATGTTGTCACAAAGCTTAATAGGGTGGAAGTTGAAAGTTTCAAGCCAACCACCCACAGCCATGTGTATGATTGTCTTATCCACCATGCTGGTTGGAGCAGCGTGACAGGAGCCATGACATGTCGGGGACAGGGTGAGTTTGAGCTTACTCGTAGTACCCTAGACCTTCTTCCAGGCCAACACCTGATTTCAGTTTAATCACTGTGGTTATAAGGCAAGCTTGGACTTAAGCAGGAATTCTGGCCCAAATAGAAGAAACAATCGATGAGTAAGTGTAAAGTTCACCAAAATCTAGTAGACATGCTGAAAAGAGGTCCTGAACAAGCCTAAACTTCTGACACTTTCTACAGCCATAAAGAGGTGTAATACTACAGGTGTAATACTACAGGTAGATGTATCTGAACTAAATGATATCTGAGTACCTTGGGTGACAGTAGCAGAGTAGTAACAGCCACGAGAACTTCAGTACGCCGAAGCTTCATGTGAATAGCCAAAGTTACATGGGCTTGTACTCGGTCTTTCCTAATGTGTATATTGAGAATGCCACACTGAGACTGATACTTAAGGAACTGAGATCAAAGGTAGCTCTAATTGTGCTCTAATAACATTTTTAATTTTGTAAGAGACCTCCTCTTGGAGGGCGTGGGACGAGTCACTACATAGCAGCAATCTATGAATTATTTCACTCCTTAGGACCAAGAGTTTTGGTGCATCGATTATCCAAGATGAATGTCACATTGAGGTGTGAAAGGATTAAGTTGAAAAGCCTAGTTAACACAGACATGGCACTGGTGACAGAATTAAGTGCTAATGATATATAACAAAATGCTATTACATGAAATAGGATCTTTTTCACCCAGTTTTTCGATTTTGTCTGATAGGACTAGTAGAACAAAATGAAAAACTATTCATCAATCAGAGGTCTGGCTAGGTCAGACACTTTGGTCAAGCAATGTGAGTAATTCCACCTACCTGCACTGTAATTTATTGCAAAATTAGTGCCATAACATGCAAAACCATTGTCAGATAAAAGTAATTTTTAACCCCAGGAAAAAAAGCAAAAATTCTTTCTTTGTCTCTCCCTCTTTTTTTTTTTTCTAACCTGACAAGATTAAACCTTTTTAATAAGTGAAGGTTTAAGGATGATTCACTTCTAATGACTGAAAAAAGGACCTTGAGCAGGGTTTGATAGACTTTCTCAATCATTGACTAAACCAAGATATATTAAAAAAGGGAACAAAAGAGAGTGCAAGGTATTCGTTTTTGTTAAAGTTTGCCTGCTTCATTACAACAGAATGAAATCAAGTCTTATTGGGAAGAAAAAGCTTTGATATACTCTACTTTCTATGAGAGTTTTCAGGACAGTTTATTTCTTAACCAGATTAAAATACAATAATTCACCAATTCACAGTCTTAATTGCACTGTTATGAGCTAGGGAGATTAATGGCATATTCTTAGTTTTAAAATGTTTAAAATTATAGTTTGTTATAAAAAAGGTCATTTATGTCTGGTGTTTGATTGGCCTTGATTGCTTCTGAAAATTAAATTGTTACATTAGCTGTGAAGTAATTTGTAGTTTCTAAAGGTGTTCTAAGGTTTTCATTAAGTATCATACACGCCTACGGGAGGGACCAGAAACTGAGTGGAAACTTTCAAAAATACTCAACGTGTCCAGAATTCTTAGCAGACCCTCTCAACACTCTCTTGTGAACTTTGTTATATCCATTCCCCAGTGGGAGAAACCCGAGGCAGACAGAAAGGGTCTTTCCTAGAGACTCGTAGAGATATTCTTCCAGCTGCAGCTTTTGTGTATTCCTTCCAACACGCCGTTCTGGTGCGTGGTGTATTCTGCCAGTGTGAAGAGGAGCAAAATCTTGCAAAACTCTAGGGAGTGAGGAAAGGAAAGAGCATCTCTCATGTATCCATCTCTCTTTCTCTTGTTATGCCTCATGCATAGTTCGAAGGATGTTGAAGCTGATGAGATGATTTATCTGCTCTTTATTCCACCACTTCATTCCTCTATCTCTTTTTCATATAGATCGTGAAACTGCTAGCAGCAGTTGAAGGCAGGATAACAGGAGGAGGTAGAGTTGTTCATTGCAGAGGATTTACCCATGTTTTGTGCTGTTTCTTTGGGATTGCCTGAATGAGAATAGATTTAGGAGACGGAGCCTCTGAGTAAAATGAATCTAAATAGGAAGCAATGGAATAAGGAGCAATTGCTGTAACTATGAAGCAGCTCCAGATGTGCTGCTACACATCTAGGATTTCAGGGTTTTTTTCCTTATGGGTCTATTTACTCTGAAAGGTATTCAGACACTCACTGTGGTGAAATAGAACACTGATATTTTTTTTTTTTTGTCATGTAAATTGATTTTAGGGGAAGAAGAGGTACGCTTTGCGACCAGGAGCTAAATCAGGAGTGTTGTTATAATTGCCAGATAAATTTCCAGGATAAAAGGCAACAAATACAGATTACAACATGGAACTAATCAACTTGGAAATAATTCGTGATAGTTTTCTATTTCAGTGCAGGTGAGGCAACCATAAACAGTAGTGATGTTGTTTATATCTAGAATAATATATTAAAAAAAATTTTCTAAAATGGAAAAAAGTATTGCAAGGATATTGTCATTGACAAGTTTTCCTTTCCTGTATTGTTTCTTTTGAAACTTACACTCAAGGGTTGCAGACTGCAATATCTGGTGACCTGCATAAACTTGTATAGCAGCTACTGTAGTGGTGTGATTCTATTATCTAGACTTCACATCTTACCTGCTGGGAACTTCCAAGAAAGGATGTTACAGTACAAATAATCCAGTTTTCCTTTTTGTTGTGGCTTTCCTGTAAATATTATGGTGGGGATCTTCAGGCATACAATCTCCACCTGCGCATGCGTATTCATGGAATTGCGTCTGAAATATGGTACCTGCAAACACCTGCAGAACTAAGAATAGTCTTCATTTTATCCAGCTAAGCCTTTGTATCATCTAACACCCACAAGCTGACTGTAGTTAAAGTTTGCTGCCCAAAAAGCTCATCTGGAACTATTTAAGAAGACACGAGCACAAGACTTTGAATTGTATTCTTGAACTTTGCAGAGTCTGGACAGAACTTTAAGCAACCGTATCTTAATAACCCCTCATGCTTATTAAATTTCAGTGATTTAAAGGTCATGTGCGAATCTCACCAGTTTTTGTCAGTGTAGTATCGTGGTGTGAATCTCACCAATTTTTGTCGCTATAGTATCGTGATGCGGGTTTCGTGCAGTTGCTCAGGGGAGCACCGATTGAAAGTCTTCCCCAAATTTCCCGGGGTAGTTGCGGAAAGGTGTAAAATACACCCTGTGCTGCCCCCAGCAGGCAGGTAAAAGTACAGGTGTTGGAAGCACCTCTTGGCCGTGCCATGCTGAGTGCCATTCACAGTGCTTTAAAAGAACCTTAACTTGGGTCTTTTGCAAGAACCTTCACCCGTGCAGTCCCCATTGCAGAGTAAGCTTTCTGCTTTTAGGTAATGCCTATTTCATCTGTTGTAAAGACACACACGGAAAAAAGGGCTGGCATTAGCCACATATCCATAAAAGCCTAGCAACCAAGAGCATTATCTTTATTCACAAGAAGTACAGCACTTTTAAGGTTCAGAAACATATATAAAAATTGGGTTCTGAAATGGTCATTTTTCCCCTCTGCTATGCCATTATAGCGATCAGCCAAGCTTCTGCAAGGTAAATACTTTTGGAAAATAAGTGGAAATTTGCTGCAAATCAGTCCCTTTTGTGCATGGCCACAGGAGCATGTTGAAATGTTTGGACACTAATACCCATTCATTTTCTTGGCTCCATAAATAAAAGCCGCCAGCTATGTGGCGGCCGTGAAATGGTATTCTTCAGGACCCAGCAGGAAGCCCCATCCTTATTACCACTGCAGGGGGCAGGACAGGCCCAAAATAGCAAGACAACTAAATCAAGACATTTTCAATGTCTAACAAAATGACTGTGGTTTAGAGAGAAGCAAAAGGTTGGAAAAAAATTGGACAGCTTTTATACTTAGTGTAATACCTTTGTTAAAAGAGTTCAGATAAGAAAATAAGATCTTAAAAAAAAAAAAAAGCATAAGCATATTTCTGAATATCATTTAAAATATGTAAAGATCTTATGGAATCATAAATAGAGCATGCTGCTATCTGAAAGGACATCCTGTTCATGTCTCATTTTCCAAATGGTAGCCCATGGTTCATAGTAAATAATGTCTTCTGGCAGTGTTGTTGTGTTTCTTGGGTTTTGATGGAACCAGAAGGTTTGAAAAGAGACATTGGAAATTCATCAGTAAAATTGGAAATCTTTTTTGGCCCCAAAAAATTACAAAAATTAAGACTATGTACGAAAAGAAAATGTTTTGGACTAAACCATTGATTTTTCTACAGGTTTATTTAATTTTCATGGGCTTCATATACCAGGCAATATGATCCTAGACCTTGGCATGACAACATACTGAGTGGCTTCAGTCAAAATAAACTTATGCTAATGCAACGTGCTGCTTTACATAGCTGAGCTGTGCATATCTGGAAAAAGATTATAGTAGTTTTAAAAACTGAGCTTCAGGTAAATGGAGTATTTTAAGTGTACAAAGAACAATTCAGGGGATACTATCTTGCTTAAGATAATCGAAGATTAGACTGATGAGGTTTTAATGAATTCATAGTTCATTGCTGTACTCCAAAAACAGCTTGTCATTCTCTACAACTGAACCACTAAAATACATATGGGGAAGATACTAATTTTGTTTTACTTTTAATCACTTGTGATTCTGTTTATATATTTGCTTAAACAAAGTTGAAGTAAGGATATGCCTTACATATTAACATCTCGGTGAGGCATATATATGTGTGTATGCCTGTAAATATATACGCATACATACAAGTGCACACACCTTTTGGGGAATTAAAGCAGTTACTCAGAATGTCTCATTATAGAAAGAAATATTCAGCTTAAGTTTCAAGAGAAAATAACTATTTTACCCGAACATTAAGTTTACTTCCACTGCAAAGGAGAAATTGCTAAGGTACAAAATGTCAGAGAAAAATGAATTCAGTGAATTACTGAGTATTGTCTTGCAGACTAACAAGGGCTTTTGACAAGAAAAATAAAGTCTGAAAATGAAAAGAGGGAACCGTGGTGCCAGTTTGGTGCTGTCCCCACCTGTTAGCCTGAGACTTGAGAACGCCATTAGGCTCAAACTCCTTGGCCATTCAAACATTTTTATGTTGGCTGTCCTTCTAGCTCCGCTCTGGTGTAAGCCAGATTGTCCAAGGAAACTCAGACATGTGGTAAGGGTAGTTTGTATTCAGGCTCTTTCCCCACAGGCAGAGCAAAAAGGACTGCTTGGCTTTGGCTCACTAAACCCAAGTCTGAAGAGTAAGGCGATACAGCATGGTCCGTGCGACCAAACAAACCACACAGTAATGTGCAAAGGATTCAGATAAACCTATTCTTATGCTTAGATATATGCACATACGTACTGCTGTAGCTTGTAAAATCAGAATTCTGTTATAAATAAGGACCAAAAAATTGATATAAACTTAAGTTGTTGGTTGTCTACCGTAATTGAAAGAAACATTAAGGGGACAACCCTGATTGTATCTGGTAAAGACACAAGGAGGTTCTGAAGGTGTCATTATGTATGTGAAAACCAGTGTAGTCCATCTCCATCCTAGAAAGATTCCTGCATTGTTTCCTTTCACCTCCTGCCTGTGTGGCACAGGTTTTACAGAAAGGGCAAGTTGTGCGTCCAGACTGGCGGTAACCATAAACCTGAGCCTTGTGCGTACGAGCGCAGGCAGCCTTCCGCTTCCCATTACACCAGTAACTTAAGATACACCTTTGGGGCACTGACAGTGACCCAGATACATAAGGCTGCTTGCTGCCCAGCTGTACGGCTCCCCTTCCTGACCTCCTAGTTTAAAAAAAGCAAAGGATCAACCAGTCTACAAAAGAAACTGTAGCGAAGGATACACTGGTGTCAGGACTATCATTATCATAATTGACGCTAGTGAAGTAATTCAGACATTAAGCCTGTAATCTGTGCTGCTGTTTGTATCTGCTTCATTTAAAAGTTACAAGGCCAAAATTCATTGAAACCAGCGGAGATTCACCCCCTTACTCATTTCCATTTGGTCTGCTGAGTGCATGAAAAAATCTTGCCAAATTCTTTGAAAGCTTGTATTTGCAGTATGACTTCCAAAATAATTAACCCTGGAAGTAGGATTTAACAAACTTATGTTTGATACGTGAAAGGAATAATACCTGAAACATCTTTCTTAGGCTCAGCCTTTTATTACTCAGACTTTAATGATTGCAATAAACATTAGCTTACCTAATAAAAACTCTAGTATTTCAGAGCTGGCGCACAGTATGTTAACTGCATCTGGTGTCAACTGGAGCTAATTAATATTTTTATAGGTGTCTTCTATCCACCGTAGTTTAAACGGAAATATTGTGGGGTGCTTACATCAGACCTGGAGGCAATTGAGAGCCGCTGCTTGCTTTCTAGGCTGAACTGATAGCAAGTAGACCAATTTTTATAGGATTGTAAAAGCTAAATGTGGCTATGGTTCATGCAGAGAAGCACTTTTCCCTGTAGCTCTCACAATTCAGCACTAATGCTCATGGCTTGTTTGCTGCGGGGTAGCTGGAGAGATAGACGGAGGGACAGCGGACGGATAAACTGGCAAATAGCCGTGCCTATACTTAGACAAAGCACACAGTGACCCAGACAAACCACACTTTTCCCCCCCCCCCCCCCTTCCTTCTAAAGGCTTTAAAAATGTGCTCTATCAAGCATTTACTTGTGGCGCAGATAAGATTTATCTAACAAGACTGGGCTAAAATTAAAAAGAAAGATGAAATAGCACAAGTGGTGCTAATATGTGTTTTGAAGCGTACCAATCGGCCTAGTGCAATGTCACAGCCCTGGGCTACATTTGCAAGTGGTCGAGCATCTCCTTTTTAAAAGGTTAACCTACAAAGAGCACACAAGCCCCTCTCTATGAATATGGGCAAACACCCAGGGAGCTCCACAACAATAAGAAAATAATGACATCAACCTGACCATGCTTAAGTACATAACATGCTGAAGGTTCACGGTTGTGTGGCCTGGAACAATAAAGGAAAAATAAAGAAGCCTGCTTGGTAGGCCCCAGCTGTTATTAGCCATGCTGTGAGATCAAGGGAAGGTATGATATGGGCTGCCATTTCAATTGAGACCAGGTTAATCTCTCAATTTGTGGAAAAGAAAACCTAAAAAAAAAATAAAAAAAAAATAGGGAGGGAGAGAAAGCAGTCTTCACTCCACAGTGCTACATATGGGACAAATAACAATATCCCTATTTACATAATCTGTCTTTAACCCTTTCCTAATAGAGACTTAATTTCCTAAGAGTCACAAAATGCAGATTTAATTTCCCTGCCCACCAAAATGAAATATCAAACCTCCATTAACCGTTTCTCATTGGTGCGGCCATCGTTTGCGGCTGACATCAAATGCTGCCGAGACTTACCCAGGAGGGACCGCTGGCTGCTGCTGGGGGATCAGAAATGGGCATAAGGAGCTATGGAAGCCACTGTTTTTCTGTCACTGATCTGTTTCTAGCGCTAGGTAAATCATTTAAAATTTATGCCATCATTTACAGGCATGAAATATGGGAAATAGTACCAAGCACTTTCACTAATACTCTCAATTTCTATATTGCATTTCTTGAGTGAAGCACTTTGTAGGTGAAAAATCGTCGGATTTTGTGTGACAGTGTTGTGTGGAGGCAATGTGGTGACTTGATCTCATAGCTAGTTTTGATGTGTCAGAGTCTGTGCTGATGAGAGCAGTGGGGGAAGTCCAGGCTCCTCCAAGGTCACCCACAAGCCTCCCTCGGGCTCCAGGTCGATGCAGGATTTCCAGCAGGTCCGTTGTGGAAAGCTGCTTTCCTGCAGACTTGGAAAACTGAAATGGTGTATCTTCAAGGGTATAATTTATGAAATAATAGCCTAGAGGTACTACATTTTATTATACCTGCTTTATTTATAGTTTATTATGTGTAAGTCAGTATGTATGCACAGCCTGTGAGGTTCCCTCAGGGAGATGTTTAACTTCTCCTGACTGCTGTCCTCCACGTCAGCCCTCTGGAATAAGGGGAGATTACTCCTTCCCCAAGAGCATCTGAGCATGATCACAGAAGACGAGGTAGGGGAAAAGGGACCCTGCAGCAAGGGCTAAGGCCGAGATGCTGCTGAGGACAGGGAATAGACAGGACTCGGAGGCAGCGAAAGCACAGAGCTTCGTGGGGAGCCAGGGGACTACGTGCAACTTGTCAAAATTTAGAAAGTCACTGCGCTGCTGATCTGAGAGCAAGCCTGAGGGAAAGGACCCACCCTGTAAGGACACAAGAGACAGGGAGAGATTTTTGCCGAGCTTTTCATTCCCTTTTCTGTATTTGGTAATTTTTCTGAGGTTTCTTTCATTTTAAAAAGTTCATTGTTCTTATGTCTGGTTTAAGAAAAACTATCTCTGGAGTTTACAAAGATAGAGCTGTGTTCTTGCTGTGCTCCCTTTAAAGAAAAAGAGGCAGGCAGAGTCTTCTCAAAGCTCTGCTGACTCAGCATCACAAGTACTAAGACTGATTGATTAAAAAGCAGTGCTTTTTTTTTCCAGGTGCCACAATGTTTTGAATGAGTAAAAATACCTGTATCAAGGTGAAGCTGGGGGCAAATAAGAAGCCTGTGGCAGGATGGAAAACAATGTCCCTAAAAATCCAGGTGAGCACTATAAAATCAGCCACTACACAAACACTTTTTGTTGAGTTACTCCAGTATCCTTTACCGTCGTCAAAAGGTCGATCTAGCAGTACTAAGTGTATTTATTATTCTGTTCTCACTGTAGGCTTTCCCTTCAGCTCAGGTTCTTGAGACTTTATATTATGACATTTCATTGTTAGTTCATGACTTAATTAGGCTTCTAACTATTTTAACAACAAAAAAAGATGTTTTCCCTGTACATCCAGATTACTGGATGTCGAAAAATTTAAATAAAATGGTGCTTAGATAATGAGATTAAGACTAAATTTTGTTGATGTGTAGAACCTCCTTTAGCCACATTATTGTAGAAGATTATACCGTGATAGTGATCTTATGCAGAAAGTGCTATAGGATTGATACTTAAAAACTAGCATGTGTCCTTCACAGTCAAAAGGAAATGCCACCCACAATTCTGACAATATGTAAATCTCACTCCATTCATTTTTTTTCCATATACATGCATGCACATGTGTGTATACATATACTAAATAGGGATATGTTGTGATAGTTGCTAGAGATGCAAAGAAGATACAAATATAAAAGATAACTAATAAAAGATCCCAAGAAAATCTTTTAAGTTCATACCACTTCTGTTTTGTAAATGAACTTATGAAATTAGTTTATGAAAGGAAGTACCTTCTACTCCAGCAGAGCATTTGCTTAGAAATGGCAATGGAGGAAGCACTAATCCTAGAACTGATTCTGAAAATTAACTTACTGACAGAAATGTGCCTGTTGAACAAGGAAGGGATACCAAAACTGGTTCCTGTAGGATACCTGGACAGGGTTAGTTTTATATTATTAGTGTAACCATCATGCTTGGATTGTTTCTTTTTTGAAGACTACGTATTTTGAGAAAATCCCATTGGTAATATGAAGTAAAAATTGTTGCGGAGAAGGCACTATATCGATAGGCTTGTAAAGTACTTTGCATTTTCTAACTCAATATATATTTTTTATTAATGACCTTCTCTTACAAAGTGGAGATGGGCAGTATTTGCTTGAAACGTTAATGGTGACCAGTTCTTCTGCATGAAAGTTTTTGGTGGAGATTCTTTAGAATATTGATTTTGCCTGATGTCAGGGACTATACTAGAACCTAGAAATCTTTGTACTATATTCACAGAGAAGTTCCCCTTTGTGTATTTTTTCTGCTGTATTAAATGCTTTTTGTAACTAAATACCTGAATACAAAGGACTTGAAAGCAGCTGTTTGGTTCCATTTGTTTTTCATTATTAGATTAATTCATTAAAAACTCCTGAAACTGTAAGGCCAAAGTGGTCAAACATGGGAAATTGTTTAAAACAAAATCCTCTCCTTAGGCTCTAGCGCTCCTTTTTCAGAACTAGTCAACTCATGTACTAGGTCTTCCTTCTCTAGTAAACGTACTTCCCTCGTCTATGGGCTCGGTAGCTCACTTCTTCACTGAATTGACAGAACCAACTTAATCTTTGCCAGATTTATGCAGCAGCTTGAGGAAAGAGTGTGCTTATATCCATTGGGCTCTGGGTGGTCTGTGGCCGCTTTCCCTCCAGTGCCCATTTTCTCTGTTCTTCACTGAATTTCACTGAATTTTTAGAGTTGGAAGGGACCATAAAGATCATCTAGTCCAACTCCCCTGCTGAAGCAGGATACTTCAATACTTTAAATTCAATACTTTCAGTTTGTAATGAAAAAATTCTAACTCTTGTAGCATCCCTGCACGTGCTGTCACAGAAACATATGGCCTGGCTTCCTTTACCTTTGTAATGTAAGGAGTAGGTTCTGGACCTTTATTATAAATTTGTGTACAGAGAATCATTAGAAAACATTTCTTTTGTTTTGTTGGCAAATAGTTGCTGTCACACACTAAATCGTATCTTAACACTTAAGAGCAGTGCAGCCAGGTGTTAAATAATAATAGAGTTACATCAAATGGCTTGGCGGTTCAGTTGGGAGAAGCATCCAAAAGTTCAGATACTTATCTGGAACCCTCCCAAACCATGCTGGTCTGGAACCTGAACTAAAAAAATATCACTGAAAAAAGCTGCTTTGTAGAGCAATCATTTTTTTTTCTGTTTTGTAAGGTAGCTTAAGGTATAGAAGGTTGGGTACCTGCAAATAATTATATAATGTGTTATTTACCCAAAGGTGCATATGAAGCTAAAGATTCCGGACTCGCTGACTTTTGATACTAAGTTGGTTTACGTTTCCTGTTCCCGTTACAATGGGAAGCACCAAGGGGAAAATAATCAGCAAAGCAGCCTTTAAAAAATCTATCAGAAACTAAGAAAACACATCTTATTGCTTTTCAATAGTTTCTTAAATTTGTTCTGACATAGTAAATCAATTTTGATTTTTATGATTCTGAGCTCCTCATGTATGCAAATACATCATTTGAAAGGACAGTAAACTGAAAGGAGAAGAGAGTAAATCATATTTTGGCAAGTGCAGTGTTTTATTGACAGTGACTAACAGGCTTTTGTCTATCATTTCTGTACCTATGAGGCTTTTGGCTGCATTTGAAGACAAAAGTTCTGGCTTTTCTGAACTTACGAAAATTAAAGTTCTATCAGTAGAACACCCCAAGTACATCCTCACTGCTGAAATCCACCACCTAAAGATAGCGATTGTCCAGCCCGTGTGTTCAGAACAGAACCCAGACCTACCAAGTGCTGACTCTGTGGTTTTCGGTCTGTATTTCCTTGTAATGAAGTTGCGTTCACAGGCAATACTGGCACCACGTTGAAATGCTCAGCCTATGGCTTTTAAGGGGAAATTTTGCTGGTGCAAGATTTCAATCTAAAATACCCTGTTTATATATAATGTCATTGAATTTGTCCCCAGAATAAATGATATAGTTCTCATTTCCCTGAAGGAAAGATGATTATTGTAGAGGTAAAGAATATGGTGATCATTCCCCACCCCCACTCCCCATCTTCTCTTTGGACTTTATGTAAAAATAAGATACCGTTGGTGCTCTGGACAAGTGTGAGACCACCAGCTAATTTTGCATAGCCCACTGAACAGTTAGATGGGAATTGCTCTTCAGGGTGTTCTCTTTGACAATAAACAGAAGCCTCAAGTCTGTGTTTGGCTGCAGTTCAAAAAAATTACTAAGGAATCCTACACACTTATGTATATGAATACAAGCAACTGCACATTCCCTTACAGTAAGCTTGCAACCACAGTTATTAACATTTTAAAATGAGTAAATGCAAATAAAATGACTGAGTAATACATGTTATGTTAAGATCAGCTATATGAAAAGCAAAAGGATTAAAAGTTAATTTCATCCTTTTTAATTCAAGGGACATATAAATGGCATTCTGGGTAGAGTCAACTCCTCTTTTATCAGTCCTTTGATGCTGCTTTCTCACTGATTCAGTTGTTCAAATGCTACCTACATAATAAAATCCTGAGTTAATTTACTAAGATTTTACACCAGTGCAAATGAAAGAAGGGAAAGTGCTAAACAAGGCAATTAGCACTCTGTTTAGTGCACTCCCAAAATAAATGTAGGCAATTTACAATTTGGCAAATGGCACTCTATCCGGATCCAAGTCATTTCAGCCTAAGGGGTTGGTGCAGTTCATTAGGGGTGAAGGGAAAGGGTCTTTGTTTTGCTTTGCTTTTTAACTATATGTATATATATACACACATACAAATACACACGTTGCTATTAAGGTCCAGCCCATTTTATAGTACAGCAACAGATGTGATCCCTCCTGGGGTTATTAGGATTTCTGGTGGAAAAATGTCAAGCTCTGTGCTTACACTGTCCACATAAATGACCTCATTTATGGTGATAATGCTCTTTCCAAAGTGGGGGATTCCAAAATTGGCAACTCACTGATAACCTCCTCTGTGGCTTTCTTGCCATGATGGTTTTCTGTGTACTTACATGTTTATTATCACTGGAGCTGTTCAGATCAGATCCATGAACCTGGGAATGTCCTGAGTGAAATGATAAGATAAAGCACTCTGCAACTACAACTGACTCTCTTTTTAATTGACAGGAAGACTGCACTATGACTTCCATGTTTATTCTTGTAAGCTCCTTATTAATGCAAAAATAATAGCTGTTATTAATGCAGAATCACAGCCAGCATTAATATTTAAGATGTAAGAATGAAGGAGGTTAAATACGTGTTTATATTAGTTTTAAACAAAGAGCTTTGCGAAACAGTTAAGGCAAGTAATGATGACCATATTCATAGAGAGTGTATGCGGTGTGAAATACCTGCTATGTTCTGGGGTTTAAATACATATTCTTAGTGGGATAAAGGTCTTTGATTAGTCTCCTGCGTTGTCATGCAGTTGTCTCTCTGAATTGCTACTGCTTCTTGTGAAAGAGAACACAGATTAAGATTCTAAACAAAATATGGAATATACTGTGATATTAGCACTGATTTCTTTTTTGTTTATTCAGTCTGTAGAGCTCTTTTATATGATAGATCATAAGGTAAAAGCATTCTTTTGTGCCCTCTAGCTGCTGGTTGCACAAATGAAAGAAAGAGGGAGAAAACAACCCTGTGATTATTAAATTCTCCTCATCTTTAGGGTTAAGTACCCAGGCTAATAAAGATCTCTCATGAGGATAAAGTTTCTTTCTTGGCAATGTCACATCCATTTAAGTAAAAATCATTTGGATGCTTTCAGATATTCAAGCTGTTACCTTTACATAAAGCATCCACACCAATTCTTTGTATTGTTTTTACCCTCTGAGAAAGCCTGACATTGCATTTCTTGGTTAAGCAAACCTCCCACTGAGGGTAGGCTGTGGGATTGGGCCCTTTTGTGCTATAGAAATCTCTGTTTCACAAAAGGGAAAAAAAAAATACTTACACGTTCATGTAGAAATGCAAGAACTATTTCATATCATTAAACATGCTATTTCAGACTGTGACAGTTCAGCCTCATCTTGTACTGAGCCATCATTAAGTCCTTTGATTTCATACTGATGTTTTTGTTAGGATCCCATTTGCTGCTGATCTTTGTACTGTCATATTCCAAACTTTTTCATTCTCTTTGCTAGGTTATTCTACTAATGCATTTCTTAAGATAAATAATTAAGTTTCTGCATTGTTTCAGATTATAAATCATTACTGTCTTTTTTAAAAAATTGTTCTCTGAACGTCCTCATCACCCAACACCCATTGCGTATGCTTAAACTCTTTGAAAAATATTAAGGGCCAAAACACCAATGGTCTTCTCTCTGGATTTCAGGGTACGTGCAAATTTGGGTTTATGCAGCCTTAATTCATAGCAAAAAGGATCTAGTTTAGACAGTAAGAACTTAATAACTTGTAGGCACAGTTAAGCACCAGCATGGATTGCCAAGGGAGGTGTAGAGTCTCTGCTGCTGGAGGTTTTCAACAAGAGGTCGGACAAACACGTGTCAGGAATAGTTCAGGTTTCTGATCCTGCCTTGAGGCAGGTATGCGGTATAGATGATCTCTCCGAGTCCTTTTCAGCAAGGTATTTTTATGATTCAGTGCTCCTGCACTTTGCAGGTGAAACTACGTGAACGTTTGAATCGCATTGCCATGGGTAGAACTGTTCCTTCCCCTGAAGGCTGTGCCTACGTTTTGGAGACAGTGAATGATACTGATGCCCATCCCCTCCCACTCCATGGAAGAGAAGGAGGTTTATCAGCCTCCAGGCGGTCTGTCAGCAGGCTGTTCTCATCAGCCGTAAGTTTAGTGTACCTCTTCACCCCTGCCCATGATCTATTTAGGTGGGCATTTTCCTTCTCAGAGTTGAACCTTACATAATACAAAACAAAGCAGTCTTTGCTGAACTGTATGTAATACAATAACATTCAAACCACATCTGAATCTTATTCACATCTCAGAAATGAAAAGGGAAAAGCCCTTTTCTCTTGGCATCAAACATTAGATGTTATTTTTTTTGTTACGTCCTTGTTATTTCATCAAAGTCGGGGTTGTAGCAGAATACCTGTGATCTGTCTTTGTCCCCGTGATACATATGCATCTTTTCTATTCCTGTCTACAGACTAAATAACACTAGGAAAGGACCATGCGAGACAAAAAGGAGGAGCATAACTTCTGAAGAAACTGGTTTGCTCTGCTTCGGATTTTCCCAATATCATCAATTCTTTGTTTTGGATACATTTTTTTTTCTGTTAAGGGAAGAAGAAATATACTCCAAGCCAGTCCTGTGTTACAGCTTCTTTACCTTTGTCTGCCTAACTCAGCTGGTATTTAATTGGTCAGCAATAGGAGGGAAGTCTCCTTTGAGGTAATGAATATTGACTGTTTATGTTGAAATGTCACTGTGAAAAGAAAGCCCAGCACCAAAGAGGCGGAACTCAGTGTGAGAGTTTCAGACACAAAGGAGACACCAGCAAAGCACAGGCATTGAAAAGCAAAGCAGCTGAAATTCAAAGAAAAGATGAAACAGAAATGGTCTACATGTGTGGGAATTTTAAGCTGTCAGTTGACAGGTGAAAAAGTCATTATTCCACCTGTTAGAACTAAGTGTAATTGCTTGTTTTTCCTAAAATAACACAGAGGCCGTGACTCATAAATTTTTTAATTGAAAATTCCTTTAAACTTATTTGCAAATACTTTACTTTTTCTTTCAAGGTAAGTGGATTAAACTCATTAGCCAATTTCACTGCCTCAGACACGCGAGAAAGAAGGTACTGCATTTTCTGTGTTGTATTGGGTATTAGATAATCAAATCTTGAATTCAACCCCTTTTTTTTTTTTTTCATTAAGCAACTTGAATAGCAACTTTAGAGTTCGACATGCGAGTTTATCATCCATTCTGTAGCACTCATTGATTGAGAATGAATAAAGGCTGTTCTCCAGGAACCAATCTTAGCATCAATCCACTGCATGATGTATGGCCTGAAAGTTTTCACTGTTGCATAAAAGCTGTTCTTTGTCTCCAGTTGCGTAATAAGGAACTACAGTGCTTCTATGAGGTTCTGATATATTTTAAGCCATTTCTTATCTAGATGGCGTGGAGAAGCCAACCAGCAGATTTCTGGGCTCTGTAATTGAGTTTTGATTCTTGAACCCGCTGTTCTTTCACTTCTGTCGTTTTTGTGTGGTGACCTCTAGGGAACTCTGCTGAATAGTTTTTGCAAAGTTGACCCACTGCTGTGGAGTATAACCTCCAGTTGTTCCATTTTGTTCATCTCAGTCCTTTAGTATTAAGATTTGTTACACAATGAATTTTTATTTTTAATGTATACACTGTTGTTTTGGGTAAAATTTACTATGATATAGTTTAATTTATATAGTAACTTCTGTCTAAGGATCTTAATGGATTTCAGTCAGGGACAGGGCTTATCATATTAGTCATAGATATTGTTTTTTAAAACAATCAATCTTCTTTTTGGATCCCGTCCTATTTAATTTTATATTCCATATTAGTAAATTCCACTAAGCATCTTTGGGAAAGCAAGAGTAAATAAGGAAAAGCTCTTATAAGTCAGTGTTTGCAACATATATTGTAAACACATTCTGCTTCTTCTGTGAAAAAAAACTGCTAAAAAACTTAAATCAGACAATCTCTGATATACCTTCATATTAAAGTAATAGTTTTTTTCAAGCAGACAGGAAGGGGGAATGGTGCCTGAATGGTGCAAATATTCCTTCGAAAAGCTGAGCCTTTATTTTCAAATCTCCGTTTCAGTTTTGGCACTTACAATATTCATGTGGTGTTTTTAAAATGTTCCCTGAATCAGATAAGCATTTGAATCCAGTAGGCTTTTGTTTTTTATTTTCTCTTGGTGAATCATTGAACAGTTTCTGCACTAGCTTCAATCTGGGCCCATTCACACAGTGTGTCCATCTGAGACACGCTGCAATCCTGCAAACGGTGGGCTGCTTTAAATAGAAGAGTATCACCAGGACCTGGACTGTAAACAAAACATTATGAAATGAATTAAACATCTGTGAAGAGGCCAGTGCTGTTTCTATATGGTCAGCAAAGGTTTTGAAAAGGTAACGCTTTCCACAGCTTGTCAGACTTCTCGAGGAGAAGGCTGCCATCTCCCATAAATGTTACGATGAGCCGGCAGTAGAGGCAGCCCTGCTCGCGCTCAGCAAGGGGACTCTGGATGTGTTTGGTACTTGGGGGGGGGGGGGTTGGGGGGATTTCCTTCTCCCTCTCCCCCAGAAGCTTCCAATGGCTTCAGGGAACTTTCTGTATGCCTGAAGGGCAAGCTGCTTTCCACTTGCACTGAAAAACAGCCCTGACATTACTTGAGCCTCCTAATTTGCTCTCTTGTGCATTAAAAATATATATATGTATATACTTTGGGAATAATCCAATTTAGTGGCAAATACAAAGTATTTTTACCATCTGAAATGCTGTAGCTAAACATACAAATCAGAGACTTCTGCATTCATTCTCCAGCCATGTTCTTACATGTTCATTGTCTTCTTTTTTAAAATGTTTGAACTTTTCATGATTAAGGTCCTCAAAATGCTGACCTCACCAGCAAAGATTTCATATCTTGCTGGGTGATTCCAGAATACTTGGATTTAGACTTATATTACTTTGTTGTGATTGTGTATTTCTACACAAATAGAAGATAACATCTTTAGTCACAATTCTGTGTTATGCTTGAACTCTAACCTGTGACATTCACCTAGCTCGATCTAACAAGCTTTGTGCTCCCTGTCCAGATGAAGAGTGATACTTCTTCATTAGCAAGATCAGTTTCACCTTTACAAACCCTTTGCTTCCCGTTTGCATTAAGCCAGATTGAGATGTCTTGGGTCATGATGACATTTCGGGAGTATTCAGAAGCAAAAGAGGAAGTCATTACATCTGCAGTTCACCTGCAAAGAAGATGTCATTAAAAGAGGAAGCAAAATGAACCCCTGTCAACTTGTTAGGGCCCAAAAGGTAATTCTGCCATCCTATATGGAGCAGAATATGATACAGAATCCTATTATTACTGACACCAGATAACTTGCTGGTGTAAAAGGTTCTTTTTTTCCAGAAAAGTTCAGGTGATACTAAATTTATTAATGTGTCAGTTTGAGGAGACGTGATGTCATTTCTGTTGTCTGCAGGGATGAAAACTGGAGTGTCCTTGCTCCTGTCAACACACTATCATCTTAATTTCTTTTACTGTGCACCTCATTGCCATCTGCGGAGGGGAGAGCAAGGGATGAGGGTGAAGTGTCAGGGGAGATGCCTTTTAAAAAGAACTACTAATATTTGACATTTATCATTTTAACCTGCCTTTTTCCAAAACACAAATTTATGACATCAACATTTCTGGTGACCGGTGGGCCCGATCCTGCCAGGACCCTACTCATATGAGTTGAAGCTTTACCTGATCATGTAGATTTTGTAGAGTCAGGATTTTGTTCTTTTGTAATATTCTTCAATTCAGAAAATATACAGATTCTTTTCTTTTCTACTTGATATAAAATCTAGCAACTGCGTTGCACTCCAGCGTAACCGAAAAGATAGTTGAAATTTTCAGACTGTAAAGGTATGTGGTACGGCTACGCAGAAATACTGATAGAATCACATCCCGTGTTGCTAATTTAGAGTGGGTAAAAGTCTGAGTCACGTACATTATTTCAAATAATGTGGCTTTGTTTTTTTGAAACTAAAACCGATATCTTCTTGAAAGATCCTGGTTGTAGAAATAAGGTAAAATGTTTGTCTGTTTTTGACAAATAGATGAATCGCTTTGCGATCGTATTGCACAGGAATACTCTCATCCTGAAGCATTTTCTCTACCTTCTGTATCTGGAAATAGAGAACAGCTGAAGAAACTAATCTGAACATTTTTAATGAAGATGGTATTACTAAAAGGGAACATTTTCTAGGTGAAAACCATTTAATCTTGCCCACTGAATGCAATCTAGAGTTTTTGTATGAGCATTGTAGTAACAGGAAATATTTTCTTTCAGTTCCAAGGTGTGTCACATGCTGATTCTGTGCAACACATTTCAATATGGGCATTATAACAACTCAGCTGATACTGATCTTAATGGATTTTTGAACTGCTAATATTTCAGATTTGAACTGCGTGTACTTCAATTGATGATCTGAGCATTCCACAAATACCAAAGTTAGCATGTTTACTGCCCTGCAGTTGATTGATATCTCCTAATGAAGAAAGCACCTGGAAAAATGATAAAGGAAAGTTACTAATTGGTTTAACTTAGGTCAGCCACTTCATATTTTATAAATGAGGAAACTTTTAAGAAATTGCTGCTGGAAGCCATCTGCTAACTAAATAAAAATGAATGATAATCATCAGGTTCCACATGCCATTTACAGAAAGTATCATCAGAAAAAAAAAATACAGCTGCTTGCTTCGAAGTAAGGAACTCAAATTCAAAGCCCCTAATAATTGTCTATGTAATATAAAGTGTTAATCAGTTTGGTATACACAAACCTGTCAGCAGTTCTGGATCCCTTCACTATATATCAGAAAGACTACTTGTGGTCACTTTTAAGAGCTGCCAGTAGAATTTACAATAGCAAATAATGATTTATTATTCCTTCCAGGACATCTGATGTTTCTGTTCCCAATTCTGCTTCCCTCCCTGCCATCCTTTTTCCAGCTAAGACTGTATCAGGCTGGGAAATGTCCAGGATGTGTGTATTTCTCTTGTATTGTGCATATTTTTGCAAGTCATTAAACCTTTGTTTCTTGTCTTTTCTAACCTTCTTAGTAACCTATCTAAACAACTCTCAAAGGAAAATGAGTCAATCAGGAAAGAGACAGCCCTAGTGCCAAAGCGAAAAAAAACTCAAAGCCATAGAAATAAGATTAAAAAAGGGAAAAGCTTTCACTTCAGAAATGCAAGTACAACTTTGGGCCTCGCTCCTTTAGAGTCATACACTGTATTTTAATTTATTTCTACTGCATGTGCGATTATATTGAATTTGAAAGGCTACTCATGTGCATAAAATTAAGCACTTTGAAGAATGTGGGAATACTTCATGCTACATTTTTATATGAAGAATGCTACACAAGCATAATAGTTTGAGATTCTTCTTAGTTTGTAAGTTCAAAATAAAGATCTGCACAAAATCTATATGCTGTTTTGGACAAGTAAATGCCAGAAACCACATCTTTCCATAATAAGGGCCCATACTGTTTACCGTGTTGGCGTGGCACTCCTGAGAAAATTAAATTTCCCTTACCGTAAAGACAGTACTTTCTTCCTGTGTTAGCAGTACTCTGCTTGGTTGTCTTACGTGCAGCCGGCGTAATTCACTCTGGACCATTTAGAGCAACTCCGTTTAAGCAATGTTGGGCGTTTTGTCAGGGTGACAAAGGGGAATTACATTGCACCCATATATGGGAGACAATGCATGGACAACATGTAATATTCTCTGTGGGTAAAGTTCACTTCTGGGCAGAAAGCCAACAAAAGGCTCACGCACCACTTAAGTCCCACTTAAACCCTATTTTGAAGGCTTAATAGTACATAGGCCATGTTCTGGCCTCTTGCCCAGGAGTGAATTTTACCACGTTAGCATCCACTCTCTCTGCGTGCAGAGGGGGCAAAAGGGCAAAGCTTTTGGGCTGGGCAGTGAACTGATTTTCTGGAAGACAACGCCGGTCTCCTCTACTCTAAAGAAAGCAACAAATCCATCGAACAACATCTATCCTGATTTACGGCTAATCCACCTTTCCTGATGTAGCGAGAGGTTACGTTGTGCCCACAGTTCTGTCCTACAGAGCCAGGAATCCACCTAACCACTGACATAGAGCTGGTAGTGAAATTTCTCTCTGTGGTTGTCCTGCACCGTTAAAGACCTTCAGCTGTCCTTTTCCAAGCTTGGATTAATTTTACCTCTGTGGTGACCATTAAGAAAATTTGTCATTTCAGAGATTTCTGAGATCACTGTGCTTGTCCTAGCCTGTAATCTAGAGGAGAAACAATAATGCTTTCTTAGAACTCCTTGCCTGTAAAGGTGTTCCCCATTTCAAGAGCTCGCTGTACACAACGGTGTCCAAATGACTATTCTACTGAATAGCATGCCACAACATGCTACATCAATAATTTTCTGTTTTTCACGTTAATTCATGTTTAAATGTATAGTGTTACAAAGCGTATTAAACTATTCCTAGAAAATGATTCATGATTATCATTAGCTTCCAGTATTTTGTATTTTGACCTCGTATATAGCAGAGTTCTCTACAAGATTGGGGGCTACAGGTACTATTTACTTGCAGGCAGTTACAAACACAACCCCCAAAGTACAAGACTTTTATGTTAAAGATGAACATGGGCAGTCTGTCTTACAGCTTAGGCTTTGTGTATGTTATTCCTCTCTCAATTAATGAGAGCTCAACATGCAGAAGTATTATGAGGTATGGCTTTCTCTGAATGGATTCCAACCCATACTGATTAAGTGGACTGGAAATCTTATTTCCTGATCAGATTTTTTTTAAGTGCATTTCCTTCCTAATTAGCAAGCAGAACATGGAACACAGTAAGTATACAGTTCCCTTTAATAATTATTTTATCTTTATTTTTAAAACAGAATAATCACTTAGAATATCTTTTAGAGAACACTAAAAAGACAGAAGCTCGTGCCCGTTAAGAACAGAACTCCTCTCTGAAAACTGACTTTGTGTCACCAAAATACTTGCGAGGGTCTAAAAATATTTTGACACATTTTATTTTTCAATCGTTATAAAAAGATTTTTTGTACATATTCTTATTGTGTCTTCATTTCCAGAATTGTTTTTAATTAAAAAAAGACTGGGTTTGTTACAATGGATGATTTCAACCCACAAAATATCCTATTGTGCTTGCTATCAAAACAAACAGGTGCACTCAGCGGCGTGCACGGTATGCAGTGCAATTGAGCAAACGGTTTATGTGAAGATTTAAGCTCATCTGAACAATGTGAGTTCAAGTGATACGAACTGAAGCCAAGTATTCTGGATGAAGGACTCAGTTCTGAGGGGCTCTGGATGGAGCCCAGAACCTGTTGATCTTTGTGGGAGTTGTGGGTGCTTTATCCCACGTAAGAGATGGCAGCCCCTGTCAGGATTGGTTTCTCACATTGAAATGCCTGTGATTTTTGTCAATAAGAGAGCTACTTTTCTACTGAAACACCGTGCTCCCTCCTGCCCACATAGGAAAAACTCTTTCTGCCTAGACGTTTGCCGAGATTTCATAAGTTAGGAAGACATGGGAACTAAAATCTGCTAAAAGTCAAGAAAAGATGACTAGAAGTTAAAGAAAGATATCTGTGAAGTTTCAGGATGTATCTGTTTCCTATGTGTTTGGCCTTTATGGATGATGTAATTAATTTTTAAATTCCTGGATAGCCAAGGTACTCAGTATGTAATTTTCATAGAGAAAACACACTTTACAGCAATTGCATGCCATTCCTTCCTATAGTCTTGGTGTTGTGAGGGTAGGGAAAACAAGGGGATGGTGATGTAGTAGAATTCTCCTCGCTAAAAGGCAAAGCAACCTGTCCTTTACTGACAGTGTTGTGTGGCCGTCTATGAATATTTCATTAATGCTGGGCTGGGGCCACTGATTCAGTTCAGACTCCCAATTAGCACTCTGCACCTAACTGTCTGTTGTTATCTCTTTTTACTCTGCTGTGATGTCTTCATTTATCTCAAGTGGATGGTTCCTTAATGCCTCACCCTTCCTACCCTTCTGCTCCCTTTCATGATACTTTGATGCCTGTAAGTTCTTACGTCCTCATCCTGCAATGGAAGGAGCTGCTGCCAGGAGGCCCTGGGAACTCTCTGGGGTAGGAGTTCATTGTCTTTGTGTCGTTATCCCATGGACAACCTTATCATAATAGCAGTAAACATTTTCCTAACCTGTTACTTCTTGTACTGGCCAAATAAGATGGCTGAGAAATCCCTCCGTCAGCTATCCCTTGCTATCTCCTCTATACGAGCAGTCACTACATACTGTTCTGGCTCTGATCCGGATTGCAGTCTCTTCTAGACAAACCAGGACTTTTATCTGTTCTGAAGAGTGCTACGCATGTCTATAGCACAATTTCTATTAATAATATAAATTAATTCTGGTCACACGCAGTCCGGAATATCCCGGACACAGTAAAACTTGACTCTCCCAGGGTCTGGAGATGTGGGATGCCCCAAAAGGAATTTTGTGGTGTATGGTGGTACTAAACAGCTTCACATATTTTTGATCTGAAATTATTTGAAACTCTGAACTAGGCTGAAATGTTTTGTTCTAAGATATTAAGACTATTTGCATCCCTACAACTCAGGACTAATTCAGCAAGTACAGACTCCTTCCCCTTGAAGTGGAGTTGAAGAGTGGAAGGAAAGAAGTACTTTCCAAGGTGAAACTCCTAAACAGACAGTATTGTTTTTCCCAGTTGACAGTTACGGTTTTGTGATGCCATACTTCTACATGGGAAGACACTTGGCCATCAAAACATGGTAATTGACTCAAAGAAGGAGGAAGCATGTCAGCTTCTGATAGGTAGACGACTACTCATTATGGATGATCATTATAAAATTTTGACTACACAGACATGGATAGGTACAGTTTTTGGGAACAGGAGATGGTTCCGTTTTGTTTCTACTTTCATTAATTTCTAATTCGATTATCTGAGAAAATCTTATATTGTAAAATATGTGTTTATATTTGGACACTATCACATGTACATGTATGTTGTGCCTGAAGGGTCTTTATTACCATCTTGGTATAGAATGTAACGAATCTCTATAGGAGGGTAAAATGGAGAAAAGTTTTTTTTTTTTTATTGGAGAGCTGTATTGAGAGTTGTAAGCTTTATTAGATAAATTTAATCTCATAGACATTTTGTGAATAATTCTCCATGGGCTGGTTCCTTCTGGGTCCTTGCTTTTATTTCCAGTAGTCGAAGTATTAATAGGGTTAAAGGTGCTGGCATGGTGAATTTATGGTCGGCATCTCACAGTCCGTTAAAGCAAGATCACTAATGGGTGACCTTGAGGTTCGACTGTTCCAGACTCAGGAAGATCAAGTCTCAGACCCCTCCTGCAAGTGCTCTGACCTCTCCATTCTTCCTCTCTATGGCCTAACCTTTAACTCACTGATCTTTGACCAAATTATTAAGCAAACACCTGCTTAGGTCTCTGACCAAGGATTGTAGACCAGGAGAGCTACCATAATTTCATGTGAATTAGCTTTAATAATAACAATACTAGCCTAAGGAGAAAATCAGAGGGTAGGTTTACAGTAAATAATCATGCTGCTACAGAACACATACAGAACGGACCCTTCAACAGCTCTTACCTACAGTAAATCAATGCTAATCTATTTGACTGTGATAATAACAGCTCGTCAGCAGATATAGTTTCTTTATTTGACTTGACTAGGACAATGACTAGGTAAAATTTATTTCCTATTACTAAAGCAAGACAAAGACTAAAATTAATCCTTTGATGCCGGGGATTTCCCGTCAGTAATAATGCACAAACTGCTTTAGTGTTCAACACAGTTGCTAAGAGTAACGGGAACAGAAAAAAAGGCTGAAAAATATCTGATGATGTCAAATATTAAGCCTGCATAATGTTATCTAAATTACAAATGGAAAGAATAGTCTGAATTTCCCCAGATTTCCTTGGATTGCCTGTTCCGTTTTCAGCTCTTGCGGTGTGATTTTATAAATCTGCATCATCTGAGATTAACTCAAACCTGAGTAGTTCTAGCATATGGATTCTTCCCAACTAAATTGACTGTGCATTTTTTTTGAAGACTTTAATCACAAAAAGCAGTGGAATCTGAATTATTATACAGTAACAGCAGACCCGTAACAGACCAGCGTAATTTACTAAATAGAGATTTTTCAGTTTAAGTGAACACAATTCTGAACACATGCTTACTTGGAGCTGACTTTCTCTGCCAGCTCACAACGTGTGCGGGCACAAGCCTCATGCCTGTCCGTGGAAGCGATCTGCGTGGCTAAACCAGGCATTGGCAAATGTAACTGTAATGGTCCTGTGCAGAGCCCATCTTTCACCTCTCGTCTTTAGAGGGAATTACAAAGGTGGTTTGTTGTTGTAGGGGATGGATTTAACCTTTAGTGCTGCTAATAGGAGAGGAGAATGAGATAAATTGGATGAGATTTGTTTATAATATTAAGAGCAATTGAAGTGAGGCTGCTTGGAGTTAGTGGATGCTATCTGATAAAAACCTTTGAAAGATGTACAACTCCAAATGTATGAATCACTTATGTGTTACCCATTTTGAAAGTCAAGTAGTTTTAGTACCCATCTAGAGCCCACTAGAGTTAGAGGGTTTTTACTGACTGCCAGGGTGTTGTATCAGGTCTGTCTTTCCCCATGTATGCAGAACGACTACTGAAAAATTCCCCCCCTATTCATTTTCAATATCCACTTACATGTTTTTTAACCATATGAAGAAGTTAAAATATCACTGATCTAAATAATACTTTCAGAATTAAATGGTAACTGCATTTATTTTCTGTTCACTTGAACGACTCTCTACATTACCCTGTGCTCTTTTGATCTATTTTCCAGGATATTGGTTGTCCTTCCTGAAGACATATGATTATATTTTCATTAGCAAAATAAAATCTAGCTAACAATATTGTGAATGAAATTAAAGGCAACTTAATATAAACCCATCTGCTGCCTGTAAAACAGTATTAAATGTTTGTTTGATCAATACGTACTGTTTCCTGTGTACAGTGTTATTTAGATTGTCTGTCCAAGTTTAAACTGATTTACATAGATTATTATTTTCCATTCCCTGACTAGATTAGTTGTAAGATTAAACCTGGTAGAATTGGCTAGATAATGTCATGTAGAACGTGCACATATATACTTGAAAACATATGTACTTTGCTTATAATGGGTATTTACACCCAGAGAGGCCTACAGAAGCTTTACAGGAGGTCCAGAAAGATGTTAGTCAAATAACTAGGAGTTTGTTGCATAAAATCTGCACCAAATTGGTGGCTTCTTTTCTGGAGAAAAGGAATGGAATTACTTACGGTGAGGCATTGGTTTGAGAGGGGAGGTAAGTTAAAAGATAATCAATATGCGGTAAAAAGTTACAAAGCAAGGACTGTAAAGAGTAAATGCATTTTAGAATGATGTTTATTTGAACGCTCTCGCTTTACGCAGCCATTAATTAGTGAAACACAAGCCCAGATGATTACAGCACAACAGAGATGTTTAGTTAAACGCATTGCCTACCTCTTTCCCTATCTGTCAGTACACAAAGTCAAATTTTGCCCAGATTTACCCAAATGCAGTGTCAGTGAACTCATTTGCTGCCCTCAGTCAAACCAGACACTTCCACAGATGATGAGTTTTTCCATTTCATGAAAAAATACACGTTTGACTGGAAGCCCATTAGAATCGGTGGAAGTCTTTCCTTTGACTACAGTGAGCTTGGAATCAAACCTTATATGGTTGTGAAATACCCATAAGATATTTGTCTACACACCAGTCTGTACTATGATATACTGTATATTTGTATTTTAGTAATATAAAACTGGTTTTGATATAGGTTTAGCAGAAAATGACGATAGTAGTGCTTAAGATGGGTCAGATTTGGATATAGGTATGTTGAAAGTTATACAAATATGACAAAAATACTATTCCAATATTTTAATGTTTTCCCATAAATGATACAAATTCCTCTTTGTTTAGAAATAAAAGAGGGAATTTATCAATATAAAAATTAAAGAAGCTATGTTAATATATGAGTTGTTTATTCATGTTTAATGTAGACGTGGGCAAGTTTTACTGGCATTTGTTGCTTGCATCCTCCTGATGCATAAAGTAGTTAAATTTATGAAGCCAGAAAACTTGTGTCTGTGTTGGGGGACGTGTTAAAGAAAGGTTTTCCTACAGTAAGAAAGGAAAATAAAAATGTTGTTGCCTTTGATCATACCCATTCCTACTGGTTAAAGGTGGCATTCTTTTAACTATAAGATTGGAAAACATTTTAAATATAACATTATAAAACAAGGAAATGTGACGTGATTTTATTTGAGGAACTATCTAATTTTGTGTTTATTGATAATTCAATGAGAGAATGGTTTTAAAATACCACTGCAGGTAATGTCAAAAGGAAAGTAGGTGCTCTGGCATATGTAAGACTGGAAAAAGAGGGTATTCCTGAAAGAGAAATGCACATCAGTCAAAGGCATCAATAAATAAAGCTCTTTTTCATATGTAAATGGGAATTTCTAAAGTAAAGAAGGTATTGTTTTATAAATAGTGAGATAATATTCTTGAAAAAGGTTACCAGTGATTACATAAGTTATCTCTTCCATAAAGAAATTTAGAGCTCATAGTTGCTCTTTTCATTAAAAAGGCTTTTCATCTAGTCTCATGCAGAAAGCCAAGCTCTGCATTTTAATTAGAGATAATAAATAATCATATCACTTACGAAACTGAAACTATTAAAGTCTTTTTGTGACGCTGTATAGCTATATATCTCTCTAAATATATAGGTATACACATTCAGCTTCTGATTCACAGATCACATTAAAGGAGATAATATAATACCTATATAAATATGAACAATATTCTGGGCCTTTTGACAAAGGGCAAAATACCTTTATATGCTTGCAGTAGAATAAACCATCTTAAAATCTGACCAGCCTGGCCAAAATATTAAGTGGCCTCAGTATAAGTACAAATGAAGACAATAGCAGCACCCTGCCATCACCTCCTGAAAAGATATTATTAAAGGAAGGAAATATCAGATGACTGTATTTTAATGGGGAATATGTTCCCCTTGATGTTAACAAACTTTGGATGAAGCCCTGCCAAAGCGAGAGGATGGTGTTAGTTTTAACGCAGCTACATCAGCTCTAAAGGCAACATTGGAACCGTCTCTTTCATTTGAGCTTCTAAGCACAAATTCCTCTTTTTTTTTTTTTTTTTTATTATCACACATAGGGGCATCTTCTCTGCATGAAATCGGTGCACCAGAGTCAAGGGCAGAAAAAAATGCAGAGACAGACTTCCCCAACTTATACACCCCACAGGGACCAGCTGACGTTGAAAAAGCAGAGAAGTGAGCCATTAAAGTACGGTTTGGGATTGACACTGACCTAGGCCTGCCATCCGGCATTGTCCTGCCATCTGCACAGACGTGAACTTTGCCTCTAAAATTTGGCTTCTCAATTAACATGTCCAGCTGGGGGGAGAATTCCGTCATTTGCCTAATATCATTATTGCCACTGCTCTGACATATTAATATTAAAAATATATGTGAACAGATCAAGGATTTGCCTAAGCACTTCTCTTTTTATTTCACATAATAGGCAGGAGGTGAAAGAAGACACAATATAATTTGAAAAGCATAACCCTGATTAGGCAGTGATCGGTACACAGCTAGAGCTTACACTTAAAAACATTTTTGTTATTAGCAGTGCCTGTCAAATACAATTCCTTTTTTTTTTTTCCCCGTTGTGCAAGTAGATGCAAGGTCATGTGATGTTTTGAGGTTTCAGTAAACAGAAAATGAGTTGTATCTTCCCAAGGTAGACATTTTAAGATGGTATTTTTGCCAGCGGACATCCTTTTTTAATTGGTTTTATGAAAGCTGGACGCAAGCTGCAGTTGCCTTCTTATGGTATGGCAAAATCGGTGACTTCTCTGGAAACTGGAATAGGGTAATGAATGAGACCTTAAATAGTGGGAGCTGGGTAGATTGGAGATAGAGTATGTTTGTAAAGCTTGGCACGATGCAGCTCCTCCTATGCTCAAAGATACTTTAAATGCATAACTAATAATAACATTATATTTATTTCTAGTCCCCACTGGCGAAAATAACATGTTTTCCATAGCCTCTCCAACAGAATGCTTTATGCAACGTTGTGCTGCCTTCAAAAGATGCTTCTGACATGAAGAAGTCACCTTGAAAATATTTGTATTCTGCCTACCTCCGAGTCCTGGGTTGTTTTAAGCCTTGAGCCTCTAAACGTGTGTGTACTTGCTTACTTTCTATACCTCAGAGTAATCACGTTGAACTCTCAACAACTTGTGAGTAAATCTATATCTACCAATAACCGAACACATCTCTGTAAAATCCACAAGCTCCTTTGAAAGTTACTCCCTTACCATGTTTGTAAAAGGTGGGAATTTTCAAAAGCATCTCAGTTGCTCAGGCATACAAAAATAGTTTTGAATAAGCCCCCATATCACCTAATTCACAGAGACACTTCTCAAAAACCCACAAACTATTCCTTTTCCTCCAATATGGAGTTTTTCTCAGGTATTTCCTTATGGCTCCTAAAGTTGAGGGTAATTCACTTCTCTGTTATAACGGCGCCTTTTGGGGCTAGATGAAATGGTGCAAGTTTCCAGATACTAATATGAGTCTTTTTATTGAATTTAATTACTCCTGGTCTTGTCTTAAATCAGCATCAGTGCAAAACATAGATGAGAACTGAGACTTCTATTAACAAAAAGTTTTGAGGATTAAATAGTTTAAGTGCATCACATACTTTTATCGTAATAGAATAGGGCTGTGCTGTCCCTTGTTGAAATGTGCTTGTTTCTGTTTTACTCTTAAATGAAAGAAATTCTACATCCGTATATTCTAGATGGAGTGAAGGGCCCAACTTACGGCAACTACTCTGTCTGTTAACCCCGAAACAATGGAATTGTTCCCACAGTTTTCCCATGCAGTGCATTTGTGACACTATAATTTCTTGGAGCATTTTTAACCCATCTATATAACCCAAAGTATAAAGAGCAACAGGAAAAAAAAAAAAAAAAAAAACCAAACCAACAAAACAAAACCAGAATAGCAGCAGGAAGCAAATGCCTTTTAGGTACTGGCTGTAGAGAGCAGAAATTCAGTATCGCTGTTCCTCCAAACTAACTGCAAGCTCTTGGAAGTTCCAAGTGCTACTGAGCACATCAAGTCAGAGGCTGCGAGATGAGAAGAGCTGATAAACGTGTGGCACGTTCCCAACATGGCAGTTTGTAGCTCTGGGGTGTTTGTGTGGCCTTTTGTGACTTGAAATGTTACCAGCATTTGAAGCTGCTTTTAAATCTTACCTTAAACACGTGGGATTTGCTGTCTGTTGGATCTCCTCTGTAAACTTGTCCTGCTGAAGAAGTTGTTGGGTGGACCAGTGATAAAATGACTGAGTGATCCGCTGCTGCTGGCAGGGAAGCATCTCTGGGATGTTGATACTGATTTTTTCAGAGGTCTGTAGGCTGAGGATGTCCTCAGACACTGCCCTCATCCCCTCCATGGTTTCTTTTCCCTTCTCAGTGAGAACAAATTTACCAGAAATGCTTCGAGCTGGGTTTTACAGCATTTGCAGCTCTTTTCTCCCTCCAGTGTTGTTTTTCTTTAGGAGGTAGATGATATCCCTCTGTTCCTGGGTTTATTTCCCCTTGTGAAAAATAAATCTGTTTTCAGGAAAGCTTCAGATACTTTCCTGTGAGCGATTCTGTCTTCTGTCTTATGCCCCAAAGGCACTCTGAGCTGAGCTGATTTAAGGATTTTGAAGGAGGACACTGGAAATGTTGATATACAATATAACTCTAAGGCACCTTCTTAAGCATATGCTAAAAATGGATTATGGCTTTTATTCTTTACTCACACTTCATCTTTCCAAATGGCCGATTATAATTTTCATCTGTTTATTTCAACATGATGTAGTGGGCAAGAGGAAGAAATGTATATCCTGTTTCTGCTCCCAGCTTCTATTACTTATAATAGGATTGCGATCACACCATTAAGGTCCGTAGTTCAGAACTATTCAGGAGTTGGTCTGGGTTTTGGTGTTGACACGTGCAGCCTGGTCCTCAGAGGGCTTGAGCATCAATAAATGCAACTGAAGCTGAGTAAGCCCAGGACTTGTGAAAGTTGCTCCATTTCTATGGTAAAAATAAAGCCAAAATGACTGGGAATTTCTGGAAATGTATTTTGTATGTTGTTGCTGTTCCCATTAGCCATGCAAAAGAAGGATCCCAAATAATTTTATTGACACAAGTGAATTGGGCCTCAAAAATTATTAGAAAAGTATCTAGAATGACTGATTGCAAGTTGATACTTTGTCTTACTACATTCTTGGATGCAGGACAGAGAAATTTTTGGAATGTAAGTCACATCTTCAGTTTTATATAAAGTCTCATTCCTAGTCACCAAGGCAATTCTTCAATAATTCAGATAGTTGCATTAGGTCTTGGCAGGTATTTAAAGGTAAGGCCTGGATGAGAACACTGTAAGTTCTGATTCTACAATATCCATTACGAAATCAGTTACCAATGTTTTTTGTAGATATTTATGCTAAACACTCAGGAATACTGTGGGATAAACAACACAATGAAAAAAACCAACCACATTTTTAGAAATAAGACCTTCAGAATTAATAAAAGTTACAAATGTGAAAAGTTTCAGTGGAATCATCCTGTGCGGACCACCTCTAAAGCTGGTTCTTAGAGTTTCACCAAGGTGCTTTGATATCCCTGGTGTATATATTACTCTACCGATGTGTCTAAAACCAGAGCTTTTTCCTCCATCCAGAACCTTTTCTATTATCTGTTATAGCTTAGCAACAATTAACACATCTTCCCACTTTCATAGTCAATACTTATTCAACTAACAGTTTTGACAGATTCAAGGGCTGTAACTTCATATTTTTTCCTTCTTTAGCACATGAACTTCTCTGCCTTGTTTTTATTAAATGGAAATGCTACATAACTATTGCAAGGAGACTCAGACTGAAACTGGACCAGAAACATTAACTAGCTCAAATGAGAAATACAAACTAAAAAGCTGTCTGTCCATTTTGGAAACATGCAGATAATGTGTATGTCACTTGAAATTCACATGCATTTGGGATCTGCGAAGAAAAGTAATATACAGCAATGATATCTTTGATCATCGAAAGAACTCAGAAACATAGGAACTGTGTCGAGTGTGGTTATCATCAACCCATTTTCTATTCCCAGTGCACAAATCATTTCATGCATTCTACAACCCAAGCCACAATGCTGGGCTTCAAAAGCAATTTCAGCAGCAAAATAAGGTGCTTTTCTTCAATTTTCAAGCCATTTGTACGAGGTTAGTGTTGTTTACCCACCTGGTACACTGATATTTACATACCCCTTTAAAGAAAATTGGTAGGTATGATTTATGGAGTACTGTAAGAGCACAATTTTCCATGTAGTGCACCTAATCTGAAAGGGCACTTGCAAAGGTCACTCTGGCCATACAAATACCAAGTCTTCTCTTTGGAATAAGTTAGGATATTCATTTTTCTTGGAAAATGTCAGCAGTACCCTACTCCAGGGGTTAGTTTATGCAGATAAATGCATAAGCCTTTAATCTTAAGGCAAAAATACTCTACACAAATGTAAGAGAAGTCCATCTATCACTGTTAAGACCTGTAATTTGTTTTTATTTAAATCCCAAGCCAGGGCAGCCTGGGCAACAAAATTGTTAACATGGTAGCTCACATCTGAGCCAAGATTAAAGTATATAAACATACATCTGCTTTCAACCTGGGTGAACAATACACCATGTCTTCTGAAAGCCATAATCTGGATTTCGAGCATCTTCAATATCTGTTCTTGTTGTGCTACTGTGAAGTCTCGGAGTGCCTGACCCCAGCATGTTAAATTGTCCAATAAGTGGACTGTGTACTTCCAGCATTTTATCTCTCAATGAAGAACAGTGACAAACATTTTTATAGTAAACCCACCATAGCTAAAAAAAAGATTCATTTTCCAACTTTGGACAAAAAGGACATAAAGCTAAGAATTGCTTTAAATAATTCCAGTGCTATTTTTCATATAAAATATTGATTTTTTTTTGTGTGTGTGTGGAATGCTTTATGGGTTTTTTTTCCCACTTATAATGGCCCATCTTAATCATTACTGGAAGTTGTTATTGACAACAAGAAATGCTTCCATCTTGGTTGTTAATCATATCCACGTGGGAAGTTGTTTTTATAGATAGTTTTTCATGCCTTGTTTTAAATCGTGTTGCAGAATATTTTATAATGAGGAGTCTCAGCTTTATTCGAGTTCTCTCGATAGCGAGAAACAAAGAATGCGATCTTAATGAGGTCTAGGAGATTTTTAAATGGAAATCATGTTGAAGTGCTTTTTAGAAGTGATGTTTCAAATGTCTAAACTAGGGAAACTAATACTTTTTTTTTTTTTAGAAAACGCTGGTCAATACTACTGAAATTTGTCAAGATCTATAGTATTTCATACTGCATAAGGATGATGGATATAGTTTGTGGATCCAAGTCTATTGCTGTTGTCCTCCCATTTCTTTTTTTTTTTTTGGCTATTTAAGCAAGGAAAGGACAATGCGATATATAGTGCTTGTAAATCCTTATTTCACATGAGCCATTGTTAAAGAGATCTGGACATCGTGTAATTTATTACAAGAGCAAAGCTCTGTGGTTCACACAAGGTGAATCAATGAATTAGGAAGCTCCTCAGGATTTGATGCAACACAACAGTTTGTTTTGGAAGAATAATTCTCTTTCATGTGTTGTAGAATGTGCAAAATAGGACTTGTAAATGAAATCTTAATGCATATCCAACTACCTTGGATTTTCTGCTATGTGCCTTTTACTACTTATTTCTAAAGGTAGAGCCATTTTGTCTGCAAGGTAATGTGCAGGAAAGCATCAGAAAGTAATCTAACTGCAAGTCTAATCCTTTCAGGTCCTTCTTAGTCACCTTGGATGGTATCCCAGTCCCTTAAAGTCCAGTCCGCATACACCTCTGTATGAACACTGCCATACTCATGCCGTTTAATGCTTCTCAAAATAAGGATTGACCAGTTAATAGAGTGACACAGTACTGGCTGTGAAAATTAATCTCTATAAGACACTTCTAACTGCAGAGAACAAGAGGTGAATTTTTCACTTTCTAGATTTGTAGATACTGTTGGGCCCATCTTTGCTTTGGTACTAACTTTACCTGTACACTGTTTCACTTAGAAGAGATGCACCCATGAAATGGAGATTAGCTGCAGCACCCAAAGCTTAATAGCTCTGTTAGTTCATATTCACTAAGGTTAATTAATCTTGAAGGAGCTCAGCTGTTTGTACAGAGTACTGAACTATAGAGTTATAGTGTAAGGAAAAAAAAGGTCCCTACATACTCACAAAAGGTGTAGGCACAAGATAGAAACAATTTGGGGACTGAGGTCCAGGTAGCCTTGTTACCATAACAGATAGTAATTAGGAGTAAGTGTGAACCTGTGTGAAAGCTGTGTGAAAAGGAACCCACTCTGAATTCAAAGCTAAGAGTGAACCAAAGAGCTGAAGTGGATGAAAATACTGGCTTAAAACCATTGTTTCATTTGAAACATTAAAAAAAAAAATGCTAATGGTCTTTTATAGGCCCTGAACAAAATGACACTCCTCAGAGGGTTTTATTTTTAGATTGATCTGTTGTATTCTGTGCCTCATTAGAACAATCTCTAATACAGGGAAATGAAGTCCTGCCACAGAATGTAATACTGGTCAAAATAAACAGATTAATTTTCCTTTTACTGATACCTCCAAAAATGATGTAAAAAAATGCTCCTGGTAGAGAATCTAAAACTTTCACCATGGACCATGCTGAAATCTTCTGCAGCATCTCCATATTGCCATTAAAAAAAAGTAACACAAACTGGATGAGATTCCAAACAGGCGATTAGTTTGCCATTGAAGCATAACCAATGCCTCAACTAAAACAAGCAAACAAGCAGTCGAACATGTTAACATAATTTCCTATCATTTCTTTTTGATGTGGATTGGATGGAAAAAAATCTGGGATGCAAGCCATGATGTAGATTTTCAAAATTGATTAGCATTTTTGGACAGTGGCAGCAATTTCTGTGGTGGTGTAATTTATTTTAAGCTAAAATTGATTAGTGTTTTTTTGAAAAATGTGCACCAAAATTGCTATGCAAATCAAGGTAAATGGAGCCATGAAATGATGGTAGAAACACAAAGTCTAGTAAAATGCTAGCTCAGTCTCATGAAGCCCAGTCAATACCGCAGTATATGTAAGATGACTGTGACTAGTTTTCCTTGGTTTTAGGAAACCAAGTGATTTCTAATTGTCAAACACTTCTTACAATGTGTAAAACAGATAGCATGTTTGTGGAAGAAAGGTTGTTTTGTTCATTGTCATAACATTAATCAGGGATAAATTCACTTTAATTCTAATGTGGATGTAACATATAATTCCACAGAAATTCCATTGTAGCTTAATGTTAATGTCCACTTACTTTAATGTTTCGGTGACTTTAAGAATTGTCATTGCAAATGTTCAGTCAGTCCCAGCTGACTGCTGGTATAAATGGATTGTATTTCTACAGCTCTTTGAGTTCCTCTCTATTTCCAATACACAAAACCAATCCATACAGAAACTATGTTCGTTTGGTGTTATCAAACACAAACAGAAAGTTAAGGAGTGAGTCATACCAGGGCAATTCTCAAAAGAATGAGATCCTTCAAAGGTCAGCTTTTCTTGCTCGTCAATTGTTGACATTTAAGCATTTATTTCAGACGTTGCTGATAATGTTTTCTGAGATAGTGGGGAAGAACTGCTGTGGTGGTATGCAATTATGAGCATAATGAAATGCAAAAATGCAAATAAGGTGATACGTGCCAGTCCTTTGGAGTGCCTTTTGTCAGAATTGCAGGCACCATGAGACTTTGATAGATACCATGTCAGTACTCATTGCTAGAGCTGTGATATCTTTTAAAGAAGCATCTCTAACATGTTATCACTGGATGCTAATTAGAAGTAACCTTTGAAGATGAAAAATCCAGAGGTCATATTCTGTAAACTCTAAAAACAGCATCGAACTAATTGTGTCAATATCATTTTGCTGCACAAGCCAGCATTACCCTTTTTTTGTGCTGCATTTATACCACTACACTGTAATACCCAGTTCAGTGATACTTAGCATCCCTTCTGCCCTACAGATATTTTTTTTTCATGTGGCTATATCCTGTTCATTAAAGGCTCTGCATTTTTTGAGTAAAATATGAAGATATATTCTTGCATATTTTTTAAAAAATTTAGACACTATCCAAGGTCTTCATAACACAGGATGGTATTAGATCAGAGAAAGAACAGTTGGACAGAGTGGATATGATAAGGCTGTACGAATGTACTGAGGCTGAAAATCAGAAGAGTAACTGCCGTAGTGGAGTAATGAAGCAATAGGGGTAAAATGCTTTGGTCACGTTAAGATGGGATGTGAACTACTTTTAAATTGTTTTTTATGACATAGTTGCCTGCAGTAACTGGGACATGACTTTGCTGAACTAGAAGGTCCTAAGCTCCTGAAAAGTGCTGTATTTTCACAGTCATGTACCATACCTGCCATACAGTTTAAATAGAAAGAAAACAAATATATTTCATACTTTAGACTAGAATTGGCTCTGGAGCATGCTGGTCTGATAATGCTGGTCTTTCAAACCAGATGCTTTAAATTCAGTATTTGAATCATTCCATTAATTTTGGCATCCACAATTGCACTTACTGGAATGACTCCCTACAAAGAGAGGCACTTAAAAAGTTCACTGCTGTTTTGGGGCCAGTATTTCAGCCCATCAGGGAATTGGCCTCAAGTCTTTGTGGTTATTCCACTTTACAACATTGGGTACAGATAATCTTTTGTTTCTTTGGTAGTTTAAGTAAGCATGACCTAGAAATGATAATTTAAAAGTTGTATCCACGTCGTATCTACCTGTCAGAGAAGCCGGACTCGGGCATGTGAAATGTTCAGATTTTGTCTGACTTCAGCCAGTTTGATTCACTGTTACAAATTCAAAACACATTCAAACGTCAGACCCAGAGCAGGACTGCGGGTAAATGTGAAATAAAAAGAGAAAACAAAAGGAGAAAATACTTTAAAACAGTGGACTGGCTTAATGAGTCCTTATACCAACTAGCTCTCGTAATTCCCCTAGAATCAGGGATGAATCAGTTCCTGAAATGATTTCTTCAAAAATTGTTTCTGTTGCCAAATGTTCCTGTGAAACTGAGAAGAAAATTCCAAAGGCAACCGTAGTTGTTCGACAACCACTGAAAAAGGGGGCACGTTGAGCTTAATTGCATGGAATAGCTACAGCTGTCAATACTTTATTCTCTTTTGCAGCATCAAATGTATTCAGATTTTAAGTTTTTGACAAGGAAACCTTAAAAGAATTAGAATAATTTCTCTGTTTGTGGGTTGTTTTGCATACAATATATATCAGCTTTGGTGTTATTTCACTAGGGAGCTAGTTGTCAATCCCTGTGTATAGTTTTTTTCCAAAACTTTTAAAGTGCTTTTCTTTTATGATGCTCTCTCAGATATAAACCTACTGTACTTTGGCTACCAACTTAATCAATCCTCATTATAATTATACTCAGCATATTATCAACTTTGTATTGCACTCAAAATTACTTGCCCCTGGGGAATGATGCTAATAAGAATACGAAACAGATCTCAGGCAAAACTTCTGTCTCTCACATTTCTTGAAGATTTAACTTTTAGAGGGGTATCTTTGTCCCTTTTGAAATAGAAGATGCCACATTCTGAAAATTCCTTTCTTCCTCTGTCTTTCGTATTTCTCTGTGATAGGTTCTAGTCATCAGCTAAGGCTCCCATGTGCTATAATAATGAAAGTGAGAATAATTTTTGTTGTTACTGGAAGATTGTTTTGCCTCTGTCAGAAAAGCTTGGCTGTAATATAAAATCTCTGTTATACCAGGACTCACTAGATGAATTAAAGCGATAAGCGTACACCTGCTACTTTAGTCCTATTGTCTGCAGCATGTCAGTAAATTTAGCTTATAGGACTGGTAAACTAAAAAGCTAGGAGGGTGAAATCCTTACTGAATTCAATGGCAAAAATCCATTCACTATCCATGTTTGCAAAGCTCACTTAGAGGTATCTAAATGAAAGTTATGTTTATTGCCATACTGTCCAGTATCCTGTTTCCCTATCAAATTATGACCACGACGTGGTAACCCATGTAATTAAGATTTGTCCCGTGTAAGGATCACTGCTCTCTGTTATGGATACTATGAACCAGGGCATCCTTGTGTTGGAGCTGTGTCTCATCACTGTTTATTTCTAAATATGCCAGTTCAGTTCTGCTACTGGGTGTAGAGACACAAAGTCCAGCCTGTGCCTCATTCTGCCAGTTTTGTTTCTCATCCAGAAAAACATGAGCATCTGCCAGGACTGGGTTCAACAAGGAGTGATTCAGTTTTGGAACTTACCTCATTTATTTGTGGCTTAATGACACTGCAGCAAGTAAAATTAATGTTTAAGCCTAATTCAAGGCCTAAGAACTCGATGAATATTTCTGGTGGAGGCACACGCTCTTACCAAAACACAAAAATCCCCATGAGGATGCATTGCCCGTCTTCTTTGCTCTAGTAGTCTGTCTGTCCTCACAGCTGTAAGAAGGCTGCTGCTGATTATTTTCCAGTGAAACAGACTCCAGCCTGATTTTAGATCTAATCCCTAGTTGATTCGACATTTTTATGTGAAAGTTTGCCCAAGTTGCAAATGGATTGTCTTCTTTCTTCAGAAAGGGTGGGAACAGTATGATTCGTTTTCCTTGACTACCACTAAAGCCTACAGGTGTTTATCTCGTGCTGCTGCTGGGAGGATATGATAGACATGAAATCTGGAGACAAAGTGGGTAGCCTACTCTTATCGTGAAGTGGTTTGTTTCTTATACTGCGTTCCTTCCTGTCATAGCACCACAAGGGAAAATGCCACTAGGAAGCTGTATTTTCAGCCAACGCGTTCTTTCTCATTGAGAGTATAGGGAGTTATCTCTCAGCCTGGGTTTCTTAAAAATTAGGTTCTTAGTCCCATAGGGGAGGAGAACATCCACCTGCAATGTATAAAGTAACCCATTTCTTGTGGAAGGAGGTGAATGTATCATAAATTGATATTTTCACATTGGATAAGTGTTTGTTTTAATGTCCTCCTCCTTTACTCCTAAATTTGTTTCTAAGAGCAAGGGCACGCTACGTGGCATTCATATATATATGTGTGAATATATATATACACACATATATATAATGTGGCATTCACCTGTGCTACACTGGCACTCGAAATTCAGTGCTCTAAATAAAAAGACAAACATCTCAAACTTACACTGCTGAGTCTGAGTCAGGTCAAGATAAACACGGCTTTGCTTCTTCCCTGTTCAGCATATTTTTTAAAGATGTGTTTATAATTCCCACCACCTGAAAAAGTTCAGATTTCCTTTTAATTGAGAAAGAGCCCAGCATCCCACATACTCACAGAAATACTTAAAATCCTTTTAAATCTTGCTATTTAATGTAGTCAAAGTAACCCATACTAAAAAATGGGCCAGCTGACAGACTACATTTCCCAGGAGCACACACAGGTGGAAGCAGAGGGCACAATCCACTCCCAGCTATAAATGCTCACACGTGGGTGCCTGAGAGGGGTCTGTTGGAGTGTGTTTGGGGTGGTGGGTAGCTGAATTTTTCTGGTGCATAGGAAGATGTGTGGCTCTAGTGCTTCTGAGTGAAGGTAACTTTCTGGTAATTATTACATGTGTTTTTTTCCAACATCTAATTACTTCCTTCAGTATCTACTTTTCTTTTAATTAACACTTTTGCTATTATAGCAGTCATAAAAACATGAGCTTTTCAAGATATCCCTTTCCTTTCTGCTTGCAGCTCTGTGTTTTGCTGTAAGCGCTGAGTATGTTCTGTGCTGTAGTGAGATGAAAGAAATGTCCTGCTGGCTCTCCTGGTGTTGATGCTGGTTGTAACGGAGTTGTGAGCACCTGTGTGTGCATGTACTGGCAGTGACCTCCGTTTCTGGTGCCAGGTATTTCTACCCCTTGGTCTAGGCAGTTAGTGAACACTGTAATTACAGTAAGCTGTTGCATCCCAATAAATATTAGGTTATGAGCTAATTAGTCTCGGATGCCTCATGGAGGTAGAGACCCTTCTGTGCACTGTGAGGAGTGATACAAGGGTGGTGGTGGCTCCAGGGGTGCAAGAAGAGACTGCTAAGCATCAGCTCTTTGGAAAGTTTGCTTCCTTACTGGTTCCCCTGCCTTACTGTTGGGATGGAATGAGAACACATCCTAGTCCATCCATTTCAGATGTGGCCTGTCTGACCCAACTAATGCTGCTGGCACTGCATGAATTTCTACCTCTGGATTCTCCAGTGTAAGCAGCCAATTTATGGCTCCTTCTTCTACTGATGGGGGAAGCAGCTCTTTGTGCCCTTTATGCCCCACTCATAAAAGTCTGGACTTAATTTGGCCCATGTGAATTAGGCCTGTAAAAACAAAAGGCAGGTGATGTTTGCAACACCAGGCTGACTGAATACATCGGCTCTATTCTCCTTTTTTTTTTCTTTTTTTTAATATGTTAATGTCATACAGTGAGCCTAAAATAAAATCCTCATTAATGAAGGAAAAATAAAGCGCCTCATGAACTGTATGCCACAGCCATGCGTGTGACACTCCTTCACTTTATTAGCCTGCTGCTGTACCTCGCCAGTGATCTCAGCCTGCTGAGCTGGGCTGCCCATTTGTTCCCTGGGATGGGAGGGTAATTAGTTCTCCATGCTGGCTGTGTCCTGGGCCTCTCCTGAGTAGAAGCTGACAGCCATGTGTAGCATTGTGATGTGGAATACTGGTCATTAGGGACAGAGCTGAGATTACCTATCTTATTTCCTTTCTGACCTAAGGTCAGAACTGAAGCACAGTCCCTGAGGTGAAGGGCTTTTGCTTTGTACCTAACACTACCATGCTAACTAGCTCCCTCAGAGCTGGCACCTTAGGGAGACGGCAAATCTAAAATAAACATCGTAACTAACATGAGTAAGGTGGATGAAATGGCCTTCTCCCTATAGAAACACACTTTGTCGTTTATGGTCAGTGTTACCAGGGAGGCAACGAGAGACTTCACTATGTGTGTCTTGACATTACTTGCAGTCTCAAGTCCGTATTCCTCGTGCTGGTTTCATGGTGTTAAACCCAAAGCAAGGGGGAAAAAACCCAAACAAACCCAAACACGTGCAAAAGTCAAGGCCTGCTTAACTTCTGGTGGGAAAAAAAAGACCGTAACTGGGACTGGTATTTCCCCACTGCAGGAAATCCCAGAGTGTTACCAAGTTAGACAGGATTCTATGACTATAGGAAAAAGGTGCTGTGCAGTAGGGTTCTTGGTGATAACATCAGTGTGCCATGGGAATACTCACTGGCAGTCAAGATGATTGACTTGTACCTGAATAGGTCTTCCTGTGCCATGCAGCAGTAGATAGGGAGGCTGTATAAGGAGAGAGGCAACTGATGGAGGAAGGAGATGGCGTCAGGGACCTGCCAGGGAGAGAAAGGAAAATAAAAAGTGCAGTTAATCAGGCTTCTGGAAACAGTGGCCCAGAGTAGCACTGAGCCTAGACTGAAGTGAGATGGCTTCTCTAAAATAGCACTCTCTTGGCTCCCCCTAGATCTTACGGGACCCAAGGAAGTCCTAACTATAACATTATAAGCGATATAAATTATCAGTTAGATCTTCCTAATAATCTGACCCTAATTTTAATATTTCAGAATTAAAGAATAACATGTAAAGGAATCATCTTTTTTTGCCTTTTTTGTTTTACTTTTCTGTTACTGAATCTACATGTGGCAGAAACACAGGCATAAACAAACATAAACATATAAATTATAAGATCAGGTCTTAAAACTGCTGGAGCTATTATTAAAAACATGTTTGTTTTATTGAAATTTGCATTCGGCAAATCTATAGTACAAGATTTTTATCTCTCTATCCATATAATTTATGTAATACAATGTACTTGATTAGCCAATATTTATTTAAATTCACGGTATTCGCTGATTTCATAGCAGTGACTATTTTGTCACAATTCAGTGTGTTATTTTACAGCTGGCTTCTACCACTGCTGGTAGGTAACTATGTGATATATAACTTGCAAGCAGTCCTGCTGTTTGTTACTGGCAATTAATTTCTCTGGTGCCTTTCTTCCATTCAGGCCAGGCCTTTATGTTCTAAATCCAGCTATTCTAATACTCTGCACTTCTGCTGTGTAGAAAAGACTCAGCCTGACAGATTATCGCAGGGCAGTTAAGCATGTAATTGCTCAAATGAGTTAAAATCCCTTCAAATATCTGTCTTTGTACCTCATCACACCACTTCATGGACTCAAATATTTGACAATTGATGAAGATAAACTAAAAGGATCTTCATTAGCTACCAACCACCGTGACAAGCTTCTTTCAGCTAAAGGCTGGTGAAGTTTGGGACTTATTATCTACTTAAAAACTGCAGGAAAGCAGAAAAATACTTCAGTGTACTTTAGACTAGAGAAGACTAGAAGCTTACATGGTAGCTGGGGTCAAACAAAACCGCGGTTTTCTAATCTAGAGCTGTACTTGTTACAAATTTGCAGAAAAATACCCATGGAATCTTACAGGATAAAAACATGAAGGAAATATTTCAAGCTTCTGATAGCAGCAATCATCACAACCTCCCAGCTAATGCTAAATACAGTGATCTTATTCATTGCAATCTAAGTGTGCATCAGAAATCCATTTGTCAAATGATGCCCCTTTTTGATTGCGTTGCAGTTGCACTGGTGGGAATAAAAACTTTTGACTTTTAGCACATCCACCTGAATTTCAGGTGCTGTGTTTGAGGACGGTGAGCTGAGAGCTTGGGGCAGAGTGGGCTGAGCAGACTGTGCTCACAAGTGATGTATCTGACGATGCCTCAGGTCATCTTGAATTTTGAATACCCGAGTTTTATGATGACAAGGAATTTTAAAATCAGCTGATCATTGTGTTGAAGAGGACTGTCAGAGCAGTGCCAGAACTGTTGGGTGAAATCATAGCTACATCGAGTAAGGGGGGAAACCAGCATGTCTTTTGTATCCTGGGAAAATGTTGCATGTGTTTGCATGTGTGTACATGTGCATGGCATACACATGCTTTATTTTCACGGTTTCTACCTAGAGAAGGTTTCCTAAGTGTAAAAAATATTTATGGCACCTGTAGAAGGATGGATACTTAATCTAACATAGGTAAAGTGGCACAAATGGACACTATTGTACTTAAAGTCTGCGGAAACAAAGCTGCACTTTGGGTCTTTGTGAACACATTTTAATGGGCAGATGGGGTTTCTACTAGTTGAGTCCTTTGCATCGCAGGACTGGCAATGTTTTGAACTAACTCTGCTGTGTTCTGCCACATCTGCATAGAGGCACGTGGCAGTTGGGTGTAAGAACAAGTGTGTGTGTGTGGTAGATGTTTTAGAAAGTTGTGTGTTGTATAGCATTAGACCTGTACAGCAAAGCACAAAGCCATGGTGTCTTGGCGTAAAGCAGAAACAGTAAGGATGTTTTCTTGAGGCTCTTAGAAAAATGCGTTACGCTTTTGTATTCTGTATCATGCCTGTTATGAGCTTTTAAACCATAAAAAGTATTTTGTGGTACAGTCACAGATTCTTGTCCTCTGAATGCTGTCCCAACACAAGTAAATCTGGATTGTGCAGTCTCACACATTATGCACAGGTCGCAAATAATGGTGGCATCTATCTGTAGTCTGAACCAGGTGGAAGAGTATTTGTAAAACATGTTTCTTCTCCTTTTTCTTGGAAATCAGTAGTTTGGGGCAGCCTGGTGACATTCCATGGTGTCGTTCCTCAGGGGTGTCCCTGCACTGGCTCGTGTTGCTCGTGAGCTGCAGTCCCTCAGGGGAGGAGTGTCCTCCATGGGCAGCCCTCCCCTCAGGGGTTCCCTTTCAGGCATGGCGTACCTCTGTCTGTGTCCCCAACCACGTCCCCTTCCCCGATTCCCCCTTGTTTTCTTCAAAAACGCGCCTCTCCCTCGCTCTCCTCAGCGCTTCCCGGCGGCGCCCTCAGGTGCGTGCCCCTGCCCGCGCGCCCGGGGCCGGCCGGCGGGCGGGCTGCGCGCGCCTCCTGTCAGAACCGGCTAGGGCCGGTACGGGGCAGCGCGCGCCCTCCCCACACACAGCGCCCTCCCGCCCCGCTGACCGAAAACCCCGCCCTTTTCACCCAATACAGCCGCCGGTCAGGGTAGGGTTTGCCTTGCGGTTGTAGCATGTGATAGTGGGGATGTGGCACCACAAATGCCCAAGGTGTGTGTGTGTGAAATATCCACCCAAGCAAATATGTCAATTACAGTCGCATTTAACTAGGTACAGACTTTTTTTTTTTTTCTGTTTCAACCCTCTGTATAATTTTTGTTTGGAATATAGTATGTGTTATATATATAAAATGTTATAACGCGTGGAAGGTTCTACTGTGTATTTAAAATGTTTTTTGTGGTGACAGGAGTTGGGACAGGAGACCTTCAGTGGACCCTTGGTTCTGTTAAAACGAAGTAGTTCTGACAGACTTTTCAGCTACAGCTAACTCATGGCCCGAGAAACTGAATCCCTTATCTGTTGGACTTGCTGCACTTTCATCTAGCGTATTAAATTAAAATATATTACTTCACATTTCAACGATGTTGCAAAAAGTGTGATGCCTAAAAAGCATTTTGTGGCCTTTCAGGTATTGGAATGTCTAGGTGTTGGACATTCTTACATGATCTTACTCATCCCATGTTTTTAAAAACAAACAAACCAACCCAAAGCAAACCAATTTTTTTTTTTTTCCTAGATCCTGTCACATGCTCATGATCTGAATGACCGGTGTAAAACCATCCACTCATTTGATTTCCTTACGCTGAGATGAAGCTTGAAGTGTTCTGAAAAGGAAGAATTGTGCTTGATTCCCTCTGCTCATAGTAAGTTGAACTTTAAGCTTTCTATTGAAGTTAATCACACTTTCTCTCATGAGTAAAAATGTTTTTAACATGAAACAATACTCCACCGAGGTTTGACAAACTATATTTTAATTGTAATTGATTTGTACCAAAAGATAAAATGAGTTAATTAGGGCATGCTATCAGAATTAGTGGCAAGGGAAATAGTCTATGCAGCTGGCAGGTAGGGGGTAGGAGATGAGAGATTTTTAAAGGGAATAGGACACTGGCATTTTTAACCTTCTAGTACTGAACTGAGTAATGAAAATATTCTACCTCTGGCTTTCGCACAGATTGAGCGTGTGGATTTTCTGTAGTATGGAGTGTAGATGGAGGTTGAATGCAGTCCAAAGGATTTAATTGGTTCTATCTTACTGGTACTACTTTGGATGATGTGGATAGATTGGTGGGGTTTTTTTATTCCATCAACAACATTAACAAGGCTGCTTTGGTTTCAGAGTTTCTGGGTGGTGTAAAGCTAGGTTCTGGTTCTGTAAGGCTGCCAAGCTGAGCAGGTACTATCCAGTATGAGTAAGGTTTAGAAAAAAACAGTCCCTTAGTTATTGGTAATGTTTCTGGTCATATTGTCAAGTTCCATTTCAAGCTGTTGTAAGCAGGTGTCACTTTATGCTGCTTGGCAGTGGTGTGCAGTGTGTCATCATTATGGCTGTAATTTGGTCATGGAAAGCTTAGCAAAAATCCAGTTATCATGGTGGAGGCATTACAAAGGGTTATCTTGTTGTCATCAAAAATGTGTCTTGTGCAGGCTTGTCATTGTGGAGACATAAGTCATGGAATGTGCTAAAAATTAGACGTGTGTTTGGCTTATACACACTCGTCAGGGGGATGTGCTGTGTGGGTAGGGCTGTGTCAGCAGTCTAAGGTAAACCCTTTTTCCAATTTGAGCATAATAATAATTGCTGTTGTGTGAAGTGACATGAAAGTGTGTTGTACAAAATGATGCTTGCTTTTATCTGAAAAAAACACTTTTGTTCCAGTTTTATGTGGAATTATTTTCAAGGTGGGTTGAGGTTTAACAATTAGAACTGTTCTCCTGGTGTCAGAACATTCAAAACACAAGAAGTTGTATAACAGTTAAGCCAAATTTAATTCTATCCCTTGAAGATTGGAGCCTGGAAAGACTGCAATTTAGAATGTCAGTTCCTATGTGATATTATTTCTTCTATGAGATATCTCCAGGAGATGCTACACTTCTGAGATCCATGTATGCAAACCACATGTAACAGTCACAGAGGAAGCTTTATTTCCCTCACAGAACTCTCGCAGATAACTTACACACTTTTTTTGCAGATATAGTTGCATATTCTGGTTTGATATTGCAAGGCCAAAATTTGATGTAAGGGAAGTTGTATGTGTCACTTCAGGGATGATGAGATGGTCTAATTTACTCTCCTTATGGGACTCTGTCAGAAATGCTTCCACGCCAACATGATAGGTTTGTCATTTAATCCTTACATGATTTGTAATTGATTTGGTAATTCAGGTCCCGCTATTGTAGTATCTGAGATAAAGTAATTATTTTTGAAAGTTGGTATCACTGTAGGCTTTAAAATGTTATGGTTGTATTTCCATATGTGAAAAAATTACCGTTTTTAGGAAAGGCTTAGAATCTGTAAATGTTGATTTTGCAAATGAATCTGGGCAATCTGCATATTCCTGTTTGTTGGTTTTAGTTGACTTAACCCTGGAGCACTAGGACAACTAGTTAATTTGGTACATTTTTAGGAGAAATCTTTTCTTAAAATTACAGACTGTTTCTAATCACAGAAAGTTGAATTGGAAAATACACAGGACAACAACAGAGAAGGGATTTTGTCGAAATCTAGTACAGCCCTCTGCTTTTCACCTTTGTCCTTCTCATTCTTTTGTGGAGTCCTTTCCCCTGTTACTGTTCTCCTCCTGCATGACAGGTGAGGTCGGATGTGAGATAGTCAATAAAATTTCTCATGTATATTTCAAAGAACAGCAGTCAATTAACCTTGAGAGAGTTGGACATTCTCTTGTCTATAACAATAGGCCAATACGCTAAATGCAATCAGGCTATCGGTAGGTATGGAAAGAGCTTGAGTCACTTACATGCAAATAATACTGAGGTCCTCTTTCTACTTTCAAAAACACCCTTAAAAATGTGCTATCTTTACCAAGAAATGCTCCAATTTGTAGCAGAATTTCTCCCACTGTGTCAGGACATTATTATTAATGTTTCAATAGCGTCATATTAAACTCTTATGATCATGAAGAAAAACAAGGTCATTGATCTGAGTGTGTCTAAACTAAACTTGGTTAAAGATGCAACAAGACAAATTGTTCTCGGGCTTTTTGTGTGAGAGCAGGACTAAGAGATTTGCAATTGAAAAATCTCATAAAAATCACTGATACCTCTGAGGTAGGGAATAGCTTTGAGAGAAGTGTCACTAATCCTAAGCTTCCCCTTTGCAATTTGGACATTTGGAAGTCTTTTGGAAATTGGAAATTTGGAATACAAATACTGTAGTAAAGTCAGAATTGTACCTATTTATTTTTTTCTTTGTTATAACTATAGCATTCACATTTTAATAAGACTATAGGTATAAAAGTAATAAATTATGCTTTTAAAGGAAAAAAGTTGCTATTATTATGACCTAACTTTTCCTTAAATCAAAGACGCAGAGAATATTAGAGGAGGGTATGTTGGTTTTTAGGAAATATTCTTATCAGGTGAGGAGGCGCATGTGTGCATGTATGTATGTGAAAGGCATTTTATATGCAGAAAGGATCACACGAAAGTAGCAGAATGGAAATTACTTTTTCATATCTGTTAGAAAGTAACCCCTGTAGACGTTGATATCCTTGCAAGGACTCATCTTCACCTTATATAAGGACTGTACTCATCTAGTTATTTTAAATTGGTTGCAAAATACAATTATACATAAAGAAACACAGTAAAGAGCTCTATCAAATGCACTAGAGCAGTAAATACTGTTTTCAATTAAACACTAATCTAAAGGATATTATTTCACTGTCCAAGACCCCTTCAGGTTTTTTTCTTTTAAACAAACATGTTTTAATTACAGAATTTCATTTGCTGGCTCTGAAAGTTTGTCCTTTTAATGAGGAAGATATTTTAAAATTACTCACTATAGTTAGCTGCAGAAGGCCTCATCCTGAATTTCATTAAGTGCACAAAAATTCCTTTGAAGCGTTCTTTTTTCAGTGAAAACATTATCTGGCCCAGAGTCAGTATGCTACTGAAAAAGTGTGGGTCAAAGTCTCATACTGGGCAAATCAGTACATTTCTGTTGATTTAAATGAAGTTACATTAATTTACTTCAAATGGGACTCTGAACAACTGTTTTAATTTCTAAAGATATAGTATAAGGTTGATTAAATATTTCACAAGCATAAAACCATGTATTTTTCAGTGTCTGAATTCTGGTTCAAATAAGATACAAAATATCAAATAGGCTTCTACCGTTCTTGGAACTGCTTGGTTCTTAGTGCATCTATATTGCTGCAGCACTAATTATACTGTATTTTTTAGAGTTGATTAAACAGTTATCCAATAATGAGATTCAACTGTAAACTACCGCAGGAAACAAACAGGTAATTAGAACTCTGTTCTCACCTCAGCTCAACAACACGAGCAAACACCCCTTTTCTGCAGGTCACTTTGGGGTAGCGCTAAACAACACTGTTACTTGCTTATGCAGTTTGTGTGATGTGGATGCTGGGCTGCCCGCATTTGCCACACAAAGCAGTAGCTGTTTTTAATTTTCAGGAGGCATATGCACAGGTGTATGGGATGGGAACAAAGAACAAAATATATTTTAGAAAGTTGCTCTGCAGTTTCTTGTTGGTCCAAATCTTAAATGCATGTGATTGGCATTTATATGGCAGGTAATCCATATACACGCTGACTTTGTCAATACTAAAGAGTAATCGATAATCACTGAATTCAATAGTAATAGATAGCTTCTTGGGTCCCCATAGTCGCAGAAGTTAATACTGACCCTAAAATAAGCTTTTCTATCTTTTCTGTTCTTGCTGGGGAAGAGAAGTTAGGGAGCCAGGCAAGAATTTCTCAAATTCATACCACTGAGATTATTTTTTTTTTTTTCTGAGTTGCTCAGGAATGAGGGCTGTTCAAGATCAGTTGTAGCAAGAATAAATTACTTGTTTGTGATCACTTTGAGCCTTATCTACTCGTGTGCTTGTACATCAGCATTTTCAGACCAAGGCTCAACTCTCCAGACCCACCTAGCCCTGTTCATTAGAGGTTCATTACAGGGGGAATGGCATTAGCTTACCAGCAAACCGTTCGTTACTCATAGATATAAATAAAATGGGTTGCTTCATTTCTGAAACAGAGGATGGTTTGTTGAAACAGTTGCCTCTTCTTGTTTATGACTGAGAAACATTGTTCTAGGTAGCATTGGGTTTTCCAAACACCTCTGGATAGGTGTCCTAATTCCATTAGAGGTCAATAGGCGTTGTATGCCTAAACCCCTTGGAGTCCTCTGAAAATCCCACTTGTAGGACACAGCATCAGTGGTTTAAACAGTTCAAGGCCACTTTATGCATTTGTTAAAGGACCCTCCAGATATCTTTGATCTTTGCCTGAGAAGTAGTTCCCAGTGTTCTTGAAGGTGTAACTGCTTGTTTAGGAGGCAGAAAGCTGCCCCACACAGTGTTTTAACTGTCACAGCATGTAACTGTTGTAACGTGGCTATGTCCAAACCTCGAGTTGATAGCTGGAGTCCAGGTAGCACCTTTACTGTAATCCAATAACGTCCAGCCACTTTGGTTTTGTAGTGATTTCTGTCTCTGCTTGTTTCATCATCCAGGATTATGACCTCAGGAACACTACTGCTCCACATAAAAGATTACTAGGGTAAAATTAAAACATGTAAGAAACTTGTTAAATGTTGTCAGGGTTTATAATTTAAAACTGCTATGTTATTAGATATTGGTAGAGCACAAAAGGTAACTCGTGCAAAGGTTTTAACCTCTGGCCCCTTCTATACCAATTAAAGTATAATGTATAATGAAGTTTTAATCTCATATAATTAAACACAGTATTAATTTTGTAAAACTAGAATGGCTTTTAAACCTATATTAATCTTCCTTTTTGAAGAAAATAAGTGTGTTTCTTGCAAGTTGCATTGTTTCTTTTTAATTAAAGGAAAGAATTAAATTTCTTCGTTTATACAAGTTCATAAAATATTTTTCTTTACGTCTTTTCTCTTAGGTTAAATATCAAAAGCAAGTTGTTTGGGTTTTTTGTCTTATTAAAAAAAGGCATTGTTGAATATCATTGTTTCCTCAGGGTAGGGTAATAGACTACACAGATTTAATTAATCAAGAATATATTTATACTGTAAAATGTCTGATGTATCATTAAATCCATTCCTCCTCCTTTGCCACACAGGATCTCTGCTCAAAAGGTATTAAGGTCTTAATGTCTTAATGAGACTTACATCATTCATTACTCTTTTTGAATAGTATTCTTGTAGCTTATATGTGTGTATATACACACAAACACATTTCTTTTAAACATTCTGATTTTGCAAGACTTCCAATGACCAGTATCAGAATATACCCTTATAAGATGGAAACAGGATTGTAACAAGAGATTGCTAGTAAAATGTCTGAGAAGGATGTAAGAAAATGTCTGTAGTCTAATAGTTGCTTTCTTTAAAAGTTAAACAAAGAGAATGTGCAGCTGGAAAAGATTTTAGGCATTTTGAGGAAGATGCATATGATACCTGATACTCGGAATGCATTAAAAGCTCTAGCATAAGCAGTTGGTGTATAATGGATAATTTGGACTCATTACTGATGGCATCTTAGTGTATCATCTCTGTGGCCTTGGTAGCATAAGCCTCAGAGCAAATGAAGCACAGTTCTGTTTTGCATGGGTAAGGGCTGTATGAGGCACTTGAGAGTGACAGTACTAATTCAAGAGAACAGAACGTGGGTGGAGGGACTTAAGAGTTTCTTAGCACACCTATGGCAAACTAATGCTCTAGTTTTCTTTTGTCCAACGCCTTCATGTGATTATGCAAAAATAAAGAAAATGGTGGCAAATTTGTATCTGTTGCATTTTATCCCTGCTTTGCACACCCTTTTCCAAGATGGATGACTATACTAATGGCGCAGCAATGAGATAGACTAGCCTTCATCTGATAGTAACTTACAGAGTCAAACACTAGTATACCTTTTCTCTAAATTGCCTCTAGAATATTTTAAAATATTACATTATAATGTTTGGTTGTTGTGGGTTTTTTTTGGTTTTTTTTTTTTTTTTTCAGAAAATCTGGGGGTAGTGTCAAGAGACTTTTTTAATAACATATTAAAGGCTCTTCCTAGAAATATTACCCAAGCTTCAGAATAGGCATCATGCTTGATGAGCAGCGTGACATTTTGGTAATGTTCTTGCCTTTCTATTTAAAACAAAAGACAGCACAAAGCATCAGAAAACTTAGGTTACCAAAAGAGGAGAATCTTTGGCTTTCATAGATACATTCACTAGACTGTCAAATGATGATGGATAGCAGGCAACTAAGATAAATTAGCATCCTGTCAGCCCTGAATAGCAGGGCAAACTAGCTTTCATGCGTTTCCCATGTGTCTATGGTATAACTGGGTAATCCATTTGGAGATACCCAGGCATTTCTTTCATGTGCCCAAATTATAGTATTCTATGAGGTTTTCAGGTTCAGACAACAGTTACTAAATCTCATTGCAAGAGTTTGCTGGTAGTACTAAAAGTCCTAATTCTGGATGGAACTTGTGTTTTGAGATTTGTGGTGAGGTTCATTATTACAGAAGGACAAGACGGTAAAATATCCATGTTCTGAAGTAACTGTGAAGCTGTTTATGAATGGATATACCTTCAATATACAGAAAAAAGGGTTAGAACTAATGCATCTTTCAGGTGAAAAAGCAAGATGCTCATGCTTTCTGTCTACATGTTTAGTTGAAAAATTAGTATTTTTCAAAGGTTTTTGGCAGAACATTATTTTGTAAGCTCTAAACTCGGTGGCATAGAAAAGCAATCGGAGGATTGTCTTTTATTTCTCCAGTAGTCTGCTGTGGGAAGACATCTGAAAGAATCCAGAAGATAAATTTGGCAGTGGCCCATCTGCCAACCTGTGGACCTACTCATACAACCACAGGGATCAGTAAAACAATAATTAGCCACAGGCAGAATGAAATATGTGTTTTTCTGTAGGTAGTACGAACCTCCTGACTCTGTCAGCACGTTGCCTCATGTGGCCTTACCCCACTCAGAATCTGTTGTTTCCTCTGAGGGGCTCTTAGATGGCAGAATATCTGCAAGTAATTAAGAAACAATAAGTAGGGTTTACAAAAAAAGTCTCACGTTCATGAGACTCTCAAACCCAGCATAAGACTATTTAAAGTGAGCAGAGCTCACCTTGAGAAAACATGGAAGCTAAAAGAATAGAAAGCCAAATAGGACAATGGAAGGAGGGGGGAATTCAATAATATTAAAATAAAGACTGCACTGGGGAAGTTTTCCCCAGATTGCCTGCCTTTAATATTAAATTACTGTTTTCTGGCAGGATCATCTGCAAAACTCTGATTTTGTTTCTTCTTCTGTTCATAGTCTGATAATTGAGGCTGAATTCCCTTGTCTTTAATATGCCATATATTCTCCACCTGGCAAAGGACTCAGACAGATACAGATAAATACCCTGTAGACATACAGACAGAGAAACTGCTGTAATTGCTTTCATAATGACTCTCAGACATCAAAGGCAGGCAAATAATGGTATTTAACACTGTTTCCATTCTTTAGCTGAAATGTAATTTTATAGAGTTATTGTCAGGCAGAACAGTGAATGTACAAGTGCAACTGTCATAGTCTACTCATATTAATTAAGCTGCCCACAAGAGGTCCAGGATAGTAATGGCAAAGTTCTCCTCATTTCAGATGGTCTGATATTCAGACAGAACCATAAGTACAATAGCTTGATTAACATAGTTGCTTAGATCAGGTTTTCCCTGCGAGTATGTCAATTGGCATTTTGAAGAATCAATTAATTAGCACTCCAAATAATCCATTCTTGGGTTAATGAAAGTATTTTGTACAGCTGCAAAAACTTACATGAAATAAAATCCAAGCCTTTCCAAAGTGCTAAGGTGGAAGACTTGTAATTTGGAGAATGCTGTGTACTCCATGGACAATTTCATAATAAAAAGTTATTAAAAGAAATTCAGTTGACCAGGGCTTAGCTGACAGTTGAACTTGTTTTGATTTGTTTGTTTATGTTCCAGAGGAGAAGGGTATTCCAGGGCATATAACAGTGGAATAGAAATTAGAACTTTACTGTGCAATAATATGGTTAAAATACCAGGTTAATTAGGGTAACCAAATATCAACGTTTTGCCTAATATTCCTTACCACTTGCGGAAGTTGGATCTTGAAGATCATTTAGTTGATTTAGATTCTGCAAAGCTTTACTCATATAAATAGTCAGTTTAAACCCATGTGATTTGCTTTCACTGAGGTCACTGAATTTTTGTTGGTAGCCCAGAAGGCTTTGAAATTAATGGAAGTGCTTACCCAAGGAAAATTCTTCATGTAAGGGAACTTTCAGAACTAGGCTTCTGCTTTCAGCTCCCCTGGCATTGGGATTTGAATCCTGTACAGATGGAAACTGCAAATTGGAGGGAAGATTGTTTTGGGTTGTTTGTTTTTTTTTTTTAATCGTATCGGTAAAAACATAGCATTTCTTGAAAGACACTTGACCTCCATTGCAAGATTTTATGTTATGTTTTAAACTCTTACAAGTTATAGATAACTTCCAGTATTTTCTGTCACATACTTTTTCTGAGTTTTTTTGAAGGTGATTTATCACTTTTTGCTCTTGATGTTCTTATTAGTGATGTGCCAAGGTAGAATGCTTTACATGAAAATGCAAGCTTGTTTTCTATCAGGCAGGGTGTATGCAAATCCAGACTGAAGTCACCCCAGGCACCATGCTTTCTGAAAATCAAGGTATATTGCCATGCCAAAAAGCATGGTAATTTTAGTAAGCCATTAACTATCATTCCATAAAATACCGGAGTATAAACACTAGAACATGCCTACACTATTTATTCTAATACTAGAAACGGTCTTATTTTCCTCATTGTCCTTAGTTCTTGATCTCCACCTAGGCCTTTTTAGATGACTTTTTGACTTGCTTACCTTTCCATCTTCCTGCCTTGCCCGTCAGTCCAGTGGGAGACCACAGAGTAACTTCATCTCGTACAGAAAAGCATGTGTCTTTCACCTATGCAAAAGCCAAAGTAGTAAGAGAAAGGTGGTCATCCTGTATTTGAGTATAATGTTCTTAGGCTCGATTTCAGTCCATTTCTATTTCAAGGCCTCATAGTGTTGTTTCTCCTACTATCTGAATAAGGAATGACTCTATGAAAACAACTGGAGCTGTGCTGATGTGAAAAAGGGGCATATAAGTCTCTACTTATACCCTAAAACTGCAGTTATTCTTTCAGCAAAGCATGGTCAAACTCTTGTATTTCTGAATGCCTGAGGCTTCCAGTTTTGCTTCTTAAAAGAGAATTTCATTTACGCTCTTGAGTAAGATCAGGAAGTAAATAAAATACCGCAACAACGTGTCATCATGCAACTTCCATAGTTATAAATAAAAACTTCAAATCTCAAAGTGTAATTTTGCAAGATGATTTGGAGTAAGTGGTTCTATAAAATCATGGAATCAGTGTTCTAGCGCTTCTATGCCATATGTTGGTTTCTGCATTAGTTCAGGAATTGCCACAGAACATAGCCTTGAACATGGTGCATTGGTGCTTGTGGTGTGAGTGCTACGGTAAGGCCTAAGATCTGAAGAGCTGGGTGTCAAATAGCTTTGGTAGCCACTAGAATCAGGTGAATTTCATCCAAAATCAATGCACAGAAAAATGTAGAGATGAAATTCCAATGGACTCATTCTCCCTTTGACAATGGAGTATGTTCTATCTTAATGGATTTGCAACTCAAATAGCTGTTCCAAACTGGGGTTAGGCTTTACAATTTGCTAAACAGTGCTTTACAATAAATTGTTCTGTTAATCTGGCTCACTTGAGCACATTGAGCGAAAATGTCATTTGGCATCATTGTGTAAAATCAAACCTGAAACACCACTAGGTGAAGGTCTACCTATATTTAAAAAATTGAAAACCTACAATGCTGCGGTGATCTGAAGTAGATAAAGAGGGTGATATTGTGGAAAAAGGTGATAGACTGGGACTCAGCTGAGCTGGATTCGTTTCTGAGCTGCAAGAGGTATTCTGTGTGCACCATTATGCCTCAGCTTCCCACCTTTAAAATAAATATAATTCTTTTTGGTGTTTTTGTCTGTTTAAAGCCTGATATTTTCTACAAGGACAATTTCTAATGAAAATACCTAGAATACCCATATATGTTAATCTAATGGTTTAGATGTGTGTGTATAAGAAACCCCACAATTTTTCTAGGTTCAGTTAATTTTACATGGGAAAGATCACTGGCATGCTCTAAATAATTTAGCTGTGTGCTAAATAAACTGAAACATAATGTAATTTTATTTATACATTCATTTACTTTTCCATGGATGGATTTTTGGGAGCTAATCATTGCTGTAGAGATAATTGAAAATAGAATTACAAAGAGTAAAACAAGTCTGAGTATTTCCAACATGTATTTCCCGTGTTGGAAATATAGCTTGTTTTCCAGCGTTCTAGAAAGGCTGTTATGTTACTGATGTTCTAAGTCTTCCTTTTACTATAGCCAGCACTTAGGAAACTGGTTAAGGTCTATTTATTCCACATTTGTAGGTCCCTTTTGTTTTAAATGCCTAACTCTAAAGTTAGTTGTCAGAGCTTATTATGGACTTACGCCAGAAGTGAGATCTTCCTTATTTGGCTAATCAGCTTCCTCCATATCTGCATGCTCATTTTCTGATATCTGATGAGGCGACAAGGTCATTGGACGTACAAGTACTTATTTAAAAACCGACATGAGAGTGAGATAGAGGTTAGTTGGGTCTATCAGAGCTGTCAATCAATTAATGAAAATTATTGAGCAAGGACACCGTGGGGGAAGCGAACAGAAGGAATGAAAATGACCATGGAGATGCAACATAGGGAAAATGACAGAACTGACTAAATGTGCTCACGTGAGTACTAAAACCAGACATGCTCACATAGCAAATGAAAGACAGCACCAGGAGACACTAGGGCCAGAATATATGCCATTATATGGACCGAAAGACTGACAGATTACTTCAGCCTTTTGTCCAAAACCACATTGAATGCTGCATTTGCTGAGTAAAGAATAAAGTTGAGCAGTCCCCAATGCATTCTGAATGGCTTTTGTTAAGGCTCTACAGACTTATTGCAAATTTGTAGCATGTGTGTAAAAAAAAAATAATAAAAAAAAATGCCTAGGCCCAGACTAGAGTTTGCTGCTATGGTCTGGAATTTGAAATTAGTCAAGGGGGTATAGAATAGATTCCTACCTGTAAATAAACTGCAGATATAAATAGCAAAATAGGGCAGCACTGACAGAGCCTTACAAAAGCTCACTTAAAAGCTGCACTATCACTACAGTACACGGTGTACTGGCACAAGACAAGAGTATACTGTTTATCAGTACAGAAAAGAAATAATTTATAACTTGATCCTTGGGGGAAAAATGGAGAAATAAAAAATAGACAAAAAAAGAAACAAGAGAGGAGAAAAATTGCCAATATGTTTGTGTGAATGAAAGATAGTGAGGGGAAAAATGAAAAGAGAGCGAAGTCAGAAGCAGGGAGATACTGACACCAAATCTCTGCAAAGCGTTCAAAATTCTCCAGCTGCCACGCTTTTAATTTGCTACCATTCTAATTAAAATGCAAATTAAATTTATAATTAGCATCAGCGCTTTCTAAAGAAACCTCCTTGTGTGCAGCACAAACATATGGGACGATGGTATAGTGTAAAGTTTGTAAAAACAGAAGGAGAGACACAAATGGAAGGACAGAAATGTTGCTACCGAATAAGTTTCTCAGTAGGAGGGGGTAGGGGAGAAAATGGGGAGACATGGTGGATTTTAAGAGATGGAACGGGGTAAGTGTCCCGGTGTAACAAAGAGATTGCTGAATATGAAAGATCTGTCCGGGAGTTACTTTTTGTTGAATCAGGTGTCAGAGGTCATGCTGCATGTCATTGGTGTTGTATAGAGCATGCCAAAAAGGCATAAAGGGTCACAGCTTCTAATCAAAAAGTCTATGACCAAAAATGAACCGCTGCTTGCTTCCAGATAATTAATTTAAAAATTGATGGGAAACAAAGTACTAAAATCACATCATGATTTGAGCGCATATACAATTTTAAAGCTTGCCACTTCCCATGTGAGAATCAAACCAGAAAAGCTTGAGTCAATGACATGGAACATGCAGAATCTTTGTGCCTTAATTGATCTATGGAAATCTGGTGAAATTTCATTGTTGGAGCTTTTATTTTCTAAAAATTTTAGTAATTTTACTTTAACTGATGTGGAACAGAAGTTGGAAACAATTAGAAAATATTCAGACGCTTTGATGTTGAAATGAATTGCTCTGGTTGAATGTGTGTCAGCATTTACACGACTGAGTTTTAGTGGGAAAACCAGTTGTGTTCATTTATGTTTGTAATTATCCCTTTAAGACTTGCATGTAAACCTTGCAACACGAATACCTTTGCAACACCCAATCAAAGAGAAAAATGGTGTCACGTGATCTATCAGACACATCACCACTGAGACACTGTCCCAAATTAAAACGTTAATTAGAACAAACTGTGGCATACACGCTCTATTTTTTTTGTGGCTATTATTATTATTCCATTTGTAGAAAGCTCGTGGCTATTTCATGAGTAGCAAAAGCAGCTGCATTAATCTGATAAATGATTTGTTGCAAATTTTTCCTTCATCTCTACTGAGAATGCAGTTGGGTGCTAGTGCTTTTCTGTTGCTACTTTCACTGTATATTAAGCAGCTAATGTGGTATTAAAGGTTTGATAAAACTAGTAAGGACAAAATTGACTTCATTATAATACCGTTTGGTTGTAGGGGTGTCTTTGAGTTCTCAGGGGAAGGGAGGGGAATAAACCAAGTCTGATCTCAAAAGCAGTAATTTATTTATTTTTCCACTAAGGATCATTGCAAAAGCTGGAGTGCTTTTAATATTCTGGGAACTCTGCTTTATTTATTAGCCAGGCTCTCGGTCAGATATTTTAAAATTCGAATGTAATGGGAATGAGTATTTCATAGCTCTGTGTTAAACTGTTACAAAACTGATGTAAAGCAGGATTGCAGGAATATTTTTATAAGTCATAAAGGCAATTAAAAATGATAAGCCTATAATATTGTCATTGTGATAGTACAAAAATTCATTTTGCATATGCTGTCTTGGGCATGCAGACAAATTGTGACAAACAGTTTCTGCTGTTGAAATTCACTAGAATGCGTTTAGTTTATTTTTAGGGGGGAAGAGAAGGAAGTGTTCTGTTCTACTGTCCAAGCTGGTGCATGCTGGCAATGGTCTGTTGGCATTAGTGCACTGAATTCTGCTAGATGTTAGACTCTTTATCTCTTAAGAAAGATTAAGAAACCACACATTATCTCACTTATTTTAATCCACATTTAAAAGCGTATCTAAGAACAACTGAATGTCTAATGTCTATTAAAATATGCCTTTGTTCTGCGATGTAATGTATATCCTGTGAGCAAACACACACCAGCTCTGTTCTTTACTCACCATCAGTTCAATTTTTGGAAGTTCTAAACACTTGCAACTCCAACTGACTTCACTGAAAGTCTTATTGATTAGCTCTGAAAATCTGGCTGTGGATCCCACTGTCCATATGGATGATATCATTATGTCCTCTTCCATATCAACATATGTCTATCAAAAGTGTTAAGGAATTGTGATCAACTGAAATAAGGGAGAGGGAAGCATGTAGAATAGTGATGAGAATGGATACATCATAGAAGCATGAAGTTTCTGGGAGAAAAAGTTATTTGGGACTTCATGGATTACATAGAATGTGTTCAAAGTTTCCATATATTCTAAATACAGATTGTCTTAAGTCTGTTTTTCAGAAATAGAAATAGACAATTCTGTGCCACTCTAACTTCTTTTTGTGGTATTTTATGTATGCATCATCGTTGCTATTAGTCTGCAGACTCTAAGGAATGCAGTCTTTATTCTAACTGCTGCTCCGCCCAAATGACTACAGGAGAGCTGCTTGTGATGAAAGGGTGAAGTTAGGTGTTTGGAAGATACTGCAGATATCACTAAACTAAATTTGTATGAGCATGGGGCCTGAAGCCAGGATAGTGAGCACTTGCTCTTTAACCTATGTTTAAGCAATTATTTGAGGCACCTAAGAGCAAAATTTCCTTTCGTTCTATGATGGGGGGGGGGGGGGGAGAACCTTTAGAGAGAAGCTCTGCATATGTTAGAGGTGAATTATGGAAATACTTTCTTTTTGACTGGGGATCTAACTTCAGATAAGTGGAATCCAAGACACAACACTTTAGCAGTTCCGCAAAATTGTAAGGTAATAAAAACCTACACTTTAGAATGAACTTTGGCCCACATTGTACAGCTTTGCAAAGAGATTTAAAAATAACGCATTGGTTTTATGGAAACTAGCAACGTGAAATTGAAATGTTTTCTAACAGCAAAATAATTCTACCAGCACCATGATGGGGGAAGCATTGTCTTCTGCACAGAATCTGAGTTCCGGGTATTTGAGAAGGGAGGCAATGAGCCTAAATAAAGTCTTCTGTTCGACAGACAAAGGGTGAAAAACAAAAAGGCATAAAAGGATTGCTTTGTGTAATTTTTAATTGTTGTCCTTTTCTTATTCAGTAAATGAAGTCACCTTTGTAGTGGTTTCATGAACCGCTGGGTAATCAAAATTATTATGCTGCCACCTGTTGTCCGTTAATTATTCTGAGAAGATACTCATAAATCATAACACTGGACAATAAATCAAACTGTCAGGACCCAGGTCAAAGGTTATGCATGAAAAGTTATAGGTCACCAACAGGGTGTGAAAGATCAGGGTTGTGGAGCATCACTCATTGTCAAGTAATGTTGGGAGAAGTGCCACTGGAACAAAAGAAAAACTAAAGTACAGAAGAATTCAGGCCCAAAGATAGGCTCCAAGCTCACGCACAAAAGGAATCAAATTGACATGTCATTACACTGCAGATCTGACAACCAGCAAGATTGTCTAGCAATGCCCTGACTCAAATACTTTTGTCTCGACTGATCCTTGTTGCAAGTCAAGGCTTCTTTTGAAATGTTTCATGTATCTTGGCCAGATTCTGCTCCTGCAAGAAGTCACTGAGTGTCTTGGCCACTGTGTATTTGGAATTTAAAGCTGTGGTAACTTTTTTTTTGCACTTGCTGAAGAAGCATGAGGGAGTCTGTATTTGCCAGGGTTAAAATTCATGAGCCTCTTCTCAAGTCTGAGTGATTGGGTATCCAGGGTTTCTCCTGTGTGGGATGAATTAATTCTCTGGCAGAAAAGTAAATTCAATGTTAGGAAAGAGTTCTTATTCCAACCTGTAGTTAGGCCTACGTACCTCTCTGAGAAGGTATAAGCAGACAGGCTGCATTTATCCTTCCTTAAGCCAAGACAGTGGGTTTCACACTGACTATTGCAGTCTCAATAGAAGTGATGCCAGGGTCATCTCTCCTGGTGGATCTATGCTCGTGTCAAGAGATTGGCTCTCTGAGAAAAGATAAAGGAATACATACCATCTGATGTAGCTTCCCTGAACTAATTATCTTCTTACCCTTTATTCCAGTTACTCTAGCCCCGCTTATCCTAGGCAGCTGTCCATTCCCCATGCTATGGGTAGTATTAGGTGCACCTGAGAATGCAGTGGCAGAGACTGAGCAGTGAGTGTGCTTGCTCTGCACCTTCTCTTTCACTTTGGGTTTCAGCAGGTGTTTCCAATGCCCAAATTCATCACCCTATAAACCTGTGCTCATCTCAGTATTGCCTGCAGGAGGGGGAAAGTACACTTTCTCTCTGTGAGGAGAGGTGGGATAGCATTATGAGCTTCACACTTGTCTGTACTTTCTTAGTTATGGAAGTGGAAATCTGGTCTTTCTGGAGGAAAGGTATTATTGGAGGACTTTGAATTGGATTCTGGAACAATCCAACTCTGGTGAGTTCAGTTCTTTTTTTATGTTAAAAATAATAAAAGGTTTAAGCAAAGGTGCCTAGCATGCCAGTGTACTCTGTGGTTTGTGTTTGTACTTAAAAACTTCAGCATCAGTTCATATCCTTCAACTCTACTTATATTTAGTTGCATGCATTTAAAATAAAATAATTACTTGAAAGCATTAGCAGGAAATCACTGATTTAAAACCTGGCTTAGAGGTAAATTCATTCTGATCTGATAGAAGTGACTTTAAGCAAAAAAAAATTATAAAAAAAAACAAAACAAAACCCCACCCAATAAATGGAAACAGCTCTGATATGCTACCAATGTGATGTGCTGTCTGCTGACTGTTGTTTGAGTTAACTTGCTGTTAGCATCATGCGCTGTAGGATTTGCAGCTACTGGGCAAGCAACTTGAATTTAAAAACATGATTTATTTCCAGGAATTATTATAATTTGTGTTTATTTTAATTGGGTGTGTTTTGCTCAGATAACCTGAATTTTTGTGATGTTTAATAAAAGAATTGAAGCTCAACAAAACTGTTAGCTTTAGCACTGACTTGGTCTTGAACTCTCTACGAGCTCAAACGTGGATGAATCTCTCCCTTGTCATTCTTGGGAGGTCACAGAAGAATTGAGACATGGGTCTTGCCTAAATAGAGAAAAACTTGCTTGTAAATTAGAAGCAATTGAGGTTTTGATTAGATCTGTTCATTTCCTTTTGGTCCTGGTTCCTGAACATTTACATAAGTGGAGTTCAAAGAAATGGCCACGAGCAGCAATTTTATTTTTTTGTTTTAATTTTTGTTAAGACTTTTAGAAAGATGCAGAATTCATTGAGGATGAATAAATATATGATGTGGAACTTTAGAACTATTAGAATCACTTGGGACTCTGCATTTGTGTTTCACTCTGGATTCTTATTTATGAGCAAGTGTAAATAACATTTTAAAATATTGTAAAAGGTGCGACTTTTTTTTTTCGTTTTTGAAACACAGAAGCAGCTTGAATTCCTGAAGGCCCCTAGAAATGTTGTTGTTGTTTTTATATTACATGCAATGGTGGTGGACAGCAGTGTTAAAAAGTCATAAAGGAAACTTTATTGGCGTTGAAGAAGGGAGATTTTGTTTTCAGTTAGAGAAACAAAGACTTGTCACTGAGCAGTAATTATCACCGTTCAGCTACAGAGTTTTTATTGCTCAGTACCTGGGGTGGACACTTGGAGGAAGAACTAATATTGTCTATCAAATAGGAAATTTATTTGAAGGTCTGTAATTAGAATAAGTTGTTGAAACATAGTATGTATATAGATACCCTACAAAAAGGGGAAATTTCAGTGCTCAGTATGTTCTTTATAACAGTTTTACTAGTTGTTTTAATGTCTGGAAGAACCAAGCACTGCATGTATACAGGAGCTACCCAAAATGTGTCAGCTGTTAATGGGTTGCCACTCTCTTGCAACTTTCTTACTTTTTTTGCTATCATACTTTATTTCCTAGTAATCTTCTACGAATAAAAAGAGGGTCTGGCCTGTGGAAGTTTCCGACAAGCCTAATTGTTGTAACAGTGCATAGAATATCCTCTAAATAATCTCCCCATTTTCTAATGAGCGGAAAGAACACTAAAACGTTAGGTGATTTTTCTTATTTTGTCACTTTGGCAGGATCCTGAATATCATTTAATGAAATTTCATATGTGTGTTAGATATTGATGCAATGGAGGAAAACAGCCAGTGAGTAATGCAGCATTTATAGGAACTTGACTCTCTGCTGGTAGGCATAAAACTGCACAGAAACTTCCAGGCAGCTTCGCAGGAGGAGAGAATGTACCCACTTTTTGTGGAAGAGGCCAGACCAGACCCTAAAATGTGGGCAAAGTATCAGGCAGATATAGATTCACTCTACCCCTGTGCTTAGTTGACAGCATCCCAGTAGTGTTTCTTGGCCTGTGAACCTCTCCATGTTGGGATTTCCCAGGGAGCACAGGACCACAAAATAAACCCTACAATTATGTTTTGTATCTTTTGGTTTCCAGCAATTATCATATGAATGTGTGAACTGTGCACAAAATGAGAAAGCTGAGTGCAGGTCCGTGGTCATCAAAATAGTTACGAACTTTCTATTCCAAAAGTGAGATTTCACTTCTTGCATGTTATAGGGTTTTTCCCCTCGTAATTCTTACAGATAATTATTTTCTTTACTTGCATTGATAGTACTGAACAATTTAGCCATCTACTTTCATTTCACATAAAAGCAATTTCTGGCAATTCAGTGAAGGTCAATGAATAATACCCACTACTTCGATATGAAACACTTAAGGACATAAGTAACTCGACCCCAGAACTTTTTTGCAGAATCAGGCTGTAAGTGTTCAAGTAGTGTTCCCATGACACTTGGACTCTGTCACAAAAAAAACAACTATACTTTGGATTAGTTGTATCATTTTTTTGGTAAGACTTGTGATCAAAAGGGATTGAAATTAAAACTTTGCAAAAGTTGTTAGCAAAATGACATTTAATTTTGATAGAGAAGCAATGAGGCAGAACATTTTGCATGTTTGCAAAATAAGTTTCATTTTGATGCGTTTGGCATTACTGATTATATTAATTAACTTAACAGCAAGTGTGAAGATTATTTATGATGCATTAAAAATGATTGGATCTTAATTGCTTCCCTGTAAGAACAAGGAAGTTGAATTTCGGGTTGTGGAGAGCTCCACAGTTAGTCTTTTCTGTGACTCATGACTGTTGTGCCTTAAAAGCAAAGTAATTGAAATAAAACTAACCCATGCTACTGAAATTGGTGACTGATTGTGCTTGAGCAGTTTAGGCTGATGACATTCATCTGGTTTGTTCTGCTAAGTCTGTTACTTCATTAAGACTCCATTTTCTAAAGATCCACATCTGATTTCCAGGCATACTTGAGCAGGGAAGATCTTGCAATCTTGCAGTCAAACTCAAGAAATGAGTTCCTTCATGGAAATCAGTTACTTCATGAGTGCACCGCTCAGTTACGAACCATGAAGGTAACTTTTGGAAATCCGACTGTGCATCAAAATGTTAATGAACTTAGTTTCTTTAACAGTATGTTTACCTTTGTACAATAAACTTTTGCATAAGATGCAGCTTTTTTATGTTCTGTTATAGCACGTTACATCAAGGTGAAAGTACTCCCTTTTTACACTTTAAAAATTAGTTAATTTTGTTTTCAGCTCTTATAATGAAAATTTACTAGCACCTAGCATGAAGCAGATGCTATTTTAGACCTAAAGTGAGAAAGATCGCTATCCTAAGCAATGGCTTGACAAACAGAGGTGCTTCAGAGCATGATTATTATAACCACAAAAAGCAGGTTTGTTGATACCTTTTTATCCTTAATATATTTAAAATTGCATAGTTGATAGCATAGTTGGTATGAGAGCATGTGTAATATCTGTTTGATAAGTGTCTTCTCACACCCTGAGGTCTTTTATAGGCAATTTGCATTCTACAATGAGAGAAATCAGCTGGAGAGGGTTTATTGTTTTGTATAATAGAAAGGAGTGTGAAAATATTCCAGCCTTGCAGATGGTGTTGCTTGTTAGCCCAAACGTATACATGCAGAAATATTGTTCCCCCTTAAAAAAGAGGGGTTTCCCATCTTTCCTTCATAAAATATATTTACAAAGGGAAATTCATAGTTTGGTTGTATTGGAATCATTAGTCGTTCCTGATAGGAAAAGCAATGTGATAAAGTCCTTTGAACTTTCATGTACTGGATGGTTTAGAGATGACAGAAAGCAAATGCTTCCTTTCTATGCTGTTGTCTCAGAGAGTCCTAGACGTCTATACTAAGATCTGCTTTTCTAAAAAGTGAAAGGATAAATCTCAACTTTTTCACATATCATTCACATAGCGGCAAAGAAAATCCGACTTGATGAAATTTTGAACTGATAGTCCGAATTGATGAAAATGTTTCTCTGAAATCTGGCATACATAGAAGTTTCACGTGCACCAGAACACTGAAGATGCTGAATGGTGAGTGCACTGTGAGACAGTCAGAGGCCTTATGACATCTTTCTAGTTTATTCAAGGTTTGTGAGGTGGAAGGGTTCTTTCTGACTTTCATGGCCTTTAGATTAGATCTGAAAAGCTGTATCTTGCTTAAGTTGGAGACTGAAATATGACTTTCATTACTCTCGCAGCAGCAGCCGGTAAGAACATAGAAAGTGCTTAGCTTTATTACTGGAGGAAACTGAGGAAAGACTCTTCTGAGTTCAAAATTATATGAATATAAGATTAAAACTCTCAGCTCTCATGCCTCACCTGCAGAAGAAAAAAGTTATGACCCTCATAACAGTTATGGGCAGCTGCAGGGTGCTACAGCTGATACTGGAGGCATTTCACTTGGGAGTTTTACATGAATCCAAATACTTTGGTATTGCAGGAGGCTGCAGACAAAGGTGACTCTTCCTTTCTGGTGTTTTCTGTTCTGAATGGCACTGTAAATATTGCGAGACCAACTGCTTTCTTGTACCATACCAATGCTTATGATTTTTGCCCAAGGTAGTCATTATTCCCAGAAGTTGTATGTGGCAAAACAATCAGTTGCATAAAATGACAGAAACTGAGGGTGTTTGATTAAATTACTCCTAGTTAAGCAGTTGTTTTCATATTGTTATGATAATTGATAACATTCAGAAGTTAGCCTGGGTTCACAGTGCTGTCACTTACAAATCTGGTCCCAAGTCTGCACTCAAAAGTGTTCGGGGGAATCTCACTGGGACTGAGAACGGCCGTAATCTGTTTATGCTACTGTATCTCTGGCCCCTTCTCTTTATTCAATGAAAAGGAGTTTTTGCAGATAGGGGTGCATGTATCTATAAATTCCACACTGAGTAATTGGAGGTGGACAGATACAGTAGTAATAAGCATAATAAAAGAATTGAGAGAAAGAATCTTCCTTTTTTCATGGCCCTCTAGGTCTTTAAGTGTGCTCTGTTGAATATCACCTACTTATCAAAACCTACCATAACAAAAGGAATTAAAAAGAATCAGTCTTGAAATACATGCAAGTTGAAATGAGATACAGATTTCTAGAAGAGTAAGTAGAGGGAAAACTCTGAATGGTGGTGCCCTTATTAAATTTAGACATTGAGGAAATAATATTACAGAATTACAGCTACTCAATGTTAATTGCATTATAACATTGTCAGAAATATAGGCTTATTTTGAAAATAGTAGCAAGTATCACCATATGTGACTCTCGGATACATCACAGAATTGTGCATATAGTTATCTAATTTGTCTCTTTCATAAAACTGCATTTGATGGGTGGTGCTGTGAATTGTTTATGTCAATTAAGTACAGCTCATCAAGAGACTTGAGTGTAGAGGGTATCAAGCACTTACACCGTAGAAATAAAAAATGCTGCTCACGTGAGAGGATTTTGGCCTTTGATTATACCTGTCAAACTATCTCCTTTCTTTTTTTGTGCTTTGCATGATGCTGTTAGCTTTATATGAGGCAATTCCACATCCTTTATAAAGTGCAGCTTTTTATATTTTGGAATTGTTTTCTATAGTGTCAGTGTCCATCCCCTGTCCCCAGCTTACCCATGTTTTTATTTGGTTTCATCTATGGGCAAATCTCTTCTGGATTGCTGTTGTCGGGTAATGAAGCTCCTCATTCTATTCACTGAAGGTTTTACATAATTAAATAAGCATTTGTCTATTACTGCTTCAGAAATAAGCCTGTAGTTGCAATGGCCTCTGTATATTTTTAATTTCTGTTCCATCTTTTGGGACTTTGAATGAAAGCACTATAAGCAAATTTGGGAAACTGTGAATACCTAGTACTTGTAGAATTTATAACTCTACAGAAAGCCTTGAAGTCTTCGTAGTTCAGAGCTGAGATGACAATACAGTATGGAAGAAATTGCTCCATTACACAGTACTGTGTGCATGATGTGTGCGTGGCATGGTGCCTTTCCTATAGATACCAGGCTTAACTTCAATGATGGAAGCAGGAGGTGGAGCTAGGTAGGCTTAAATCTGTTCTCAAATAGCTGTTCCGATTGTATATTCCTATAGAAAAGTCACTCTGCTTAATAACCTCCAATGGCTGGTGGTTCATCAAGATATTGATTTTAAAGCTTTATTGATTGTTTATAAAACACTGCACAGCCACTTTCCAAGCTATTTAAGTGATTTGTTTGTCCCATATATTTTACAATGACGAGACTATTGAAAATCCCTGTGCAGATTCACTCAGACCATTACACATTATTAGTTTTCTCTTTCAGAATTTCCCCTCCTCCAGGGATTCTAAATGTGAAGCACCTTGCTATTGCAAGGTCTTATACGGGGTGTTTGTTTTATATGTGCTCATAACAGGATAATTATATTGCTACCTGAAACACTTTGGTGTGCGTGCAGGAAGAGGGCTCTATGTAATAGTGATTGATAGTTTGAACTTTAAAAATTGTTATGGTGCGTTAAAAGTATACTAATGTTTATTACTTTTTACAAGGCTACAGACATTTAGATTACAGTCCAGGCTTCCAAAGCTATCAGAAATCTTCAGACTGAAGCAAGCACAGTGGGTGCTCTTCTTCTTATAGTTCTTTGCATGTGTTTTTACTGGGTGGAATGCCTAGTTTAAGAGGCAGCTTATTCTTTATTTTCAGTAGCCACAAGTTATTTAAAAATAAAACAAAACAAAAAAGACAAGGAGGAAAGTCTCCAAAGTTCTAGTTCTAAAAAGAAATCTGTAGGGATTTTAAAACTTTCTAGATCTCAGTGTTCAAATCCGTTAGACAGCCTTGAAAGCTTGTGAGTCAGGATTCCTCCCTCCCCACCCTCCCCCGATGCTGGCATAAAAAGCAAGACAGACTTTAGTTTCCTGCCGTTGGTTTTGGCATTTTGTTTTAGAGTTGTTTTTAGCTTTTTGATATATTCAGGTCATACTTCAAAACTTCTTTATTTTATAATTCTGAATGACAGCCGATATGCTACTGTAGTCAGATGACAAAAAGTTTGAGAATTGGTGATGCTGGGGACATGCATGTGTTCATATCAGAGTTGCAGACCCTCCTATGTATCCTGGACTAGTAAATTAAGCTAATGAATCCAGCTGATGACTGTGTGAAAAATGACATCAGATATTGAAGCAAATGAAATACGCTCTTTTGCAGTAAATATATAAACTCTCCTTCACACGAAAGTAATCCTCTTCTACCATTGTTATATTTAGATCCTGCACTCATTCCCTTTTGGCCCTATTGTGCTCGAGAGAATAGGTAAAAAGCTGATTTTTATTTTGTACTGTGCTCTTTCATAATCCATGTTGTAATATAAACCAATGCTGTACCTAAAATTCTGTGGGAGAAATATTGTCTGGTGAAAACAGAATAATTTGCTTGCAAACTTTCAGTGACTCATGCGATATATATGGCACTTTATAATACTTACACATTCCACAGTCCTAGCTATCTGCAGGTTAGACCTATGGGATACACTTCAGAAAAGTTACATAAACAACTCTGAACCCTCGGCTGAGAAAATGTATACTTTGAACATGTTGAAACTATCCATATTAAGTCAGTTTAGCACTTTGATTAAAGAGTTTAATCAATCACCATCCTAAGCTGTTTATTAATCACTTTATCAAGCAGTTGATGCATTGCTGGTTTTAATAGAATCCATTTATTTTGATTTCTACCTACTTCATCTTTCCAAAGGGCTTTCTGAATCAGCTGTGATAAAAAAAGGAGGGAGGGGGGGAAACCTTGGTTGCATCTAAACACTGGAAGGTAAGAGCTCAGACCTCCCTTGCACATACTTCATTATCAACATTCTGCACCGACTTAGCCAATTTATTAAGGGTAAAAAAAAAAAAAACCACCCTGCTTGGAGTGAGTCTTTTGGTGAACCACACGGTTTAGCTCAGATAAACAGAGGCCATTCGTTTGCTTTCACACCTGACAACCTCATGATATACGATCCTAATAAGATTAATCTCCTCCCTCCCCCCATACACACACACTTTTGTTTTGTTTAGTGGCCTGACTTCGTGATCTCCTCTCATTCCCCTCATTGGGCACTTTTAATGCCTTTGGTTTCGGTTGGTGGTTAGAAGTAAAACAAACAAACAATCAATCCCCCAGTCCACTCACAAGCACTTTCTCATTCCAGGGGAACAAGATTAATATAATGAGATATAAAGTAAGCAAGGGAATATTTGTTATAGAGCATAATGTGCATAGAACAAATTCCTCTTTTATGCAATTTGCCTTGAAAAGCATTAAGCACGTGGGTAATCTGTATCATCAAATACTTTGTAAATTGTGCAGAGGGGAAACAAACAAGCCCTGAACAAACAAAAGCATCAAATGAGAAATCCACAACTTGGGCCACAGCTGACTTCTATTTTACTGCCTTTTATGAGATTTCCCTTAACTCTTTTGCTGTGTACAATCTCTGAACTTTAGAAATCTAGGGGGAAGTAATCTAACATTTTGCCTGATTTGCTTTCAGTAAAAAGTATTAGTGCATAGCTTTGAAATATGACATGCATTAGCACCTACACAAACTTTCTATTTTGAGCATATTCTAGTTTTATTAGCAATATGCTTCATCCTATAGCACAAAACCCAAAAGTTTTTACTTAAAGTTTGTCAAATAAAGGTAATGGGGGCTGTGTGTGTCGTTAGAAACATGAATTCTTTGGCAGGAATGTAAAAATATGTATCTAGTTTAAAATTCCACTGTCTCATGTCCTATATTCAATAAGATAATACAGCAGAAAGATTCCAGGGTCAAAATTCTTATAATGCATTTTATCATTTTAAACTCCCACGCAGATGCTGTCAAACATAGATTATTAATATGGATTAATTATGTTAATTGAAGAGTAGGAATTCTTTTGATGTGAGACCAAGTCTCCCTTTTCTAAATAAGCCGTTAACATATACTTTATATGTGTACAGATGTGTTTACACAATGGGCTGTTACTGTCCTAGTTATAAGTTATAGGAACTTTTCAAACCTGTCTTAGCAAAGCAGGTCTGCTGAGATGCAAAGGGGGGTACACTGTGCTGCCAAGAAACCAGCCCCGATCCCACTCAAGTCAGTGGGAGCATTGCAATTCCCAGACATGGTTGGTTGGGACCTTGTCACTGTGATGCAGTATCATAGATACTGATGAGGTTTTTCCATAAATCTTTGCTTCATGGATAAAGAATTGCTAAAAATGTCTAACTCTAAAGGCTTGCCGTTAATTATAAGGTAACAACGATACTCTGGAAGTAACCCGCAGAGATGTGAAAACTGGCTTGTGGCATCATCAGATCTTTGTGCTGGTGCGTGCACCAGGTTTAGAGCTCAGTTCTAACACAGAATCCAACTGGCTATCAAGTGAGACAGCACGGCCACCGAGCTGCTGTGCGGTAGTTCCAGAAATATTAATTACAGCTGTAAACAGTGCTGCAAAATTAGGGATATTGCAGCCTCCCTGGGCATTGGATCGGCAGCCCAGCTGTGAAAACCACTTCCAGTCAGCTATCAATTGAGATGGAATGGCCATACAGCTGAATTGCAGTGTTTCCAAAAATGTTAATTAAGAATGGGACGCTGCTGCGAAGCGGCAGCTTTGTAGCCCTTTTGAAGCTGTATTGCAGTTGCTGTAAGTATTGTGGCATTGTACTGGTGAAACTAGTAGCCCTCTTCCTCCTTGCATCACCCACAAAAATAGAACTGCTAATGAGCTCAAAGCAGAAGACCTAGTTCAGGGTCTGAATCAGCAATTCAGAAATTAATCTTGATGCCATAAGTTCCTTTTTAAAGTTTATTATTATTATTGTTATTATTATTATTATTTTTATAGGCAGTACTGTTTAACTGCATGCAGCTCCTACTTTGAGAAAATGAGGTGTTGCTTAAGGACTAAGCTGGAGCACTGAGACTTTATCCTAGGTTTACCTTCCATTTTGAATCCCCACCCCACTGATAAGAACTTCTCCTGTAGGTAACTACATTCAGTTAAAGCACAGAATTGCTCATATTGGGGTACAGAAGAGTAATTGCTGTAGTCTAAACCTTTTCTTTAATAGAAAACTGTTCAGCAAAACTATCTGTCCATGCTAGTATTCACTTCTTGAGCAAAAGAGATGATTTTTAAAATTTATTTTGTTTTTTGAAATAGAGGCCACTTAATAAACTGAGACACTTTTTTTTTTTTTTTTTTAATCTAACACGGTTACTATAGGAAGCATGCAAGTCTTTGGATAACATACTAATGAATTTGGGGGGTTGGACTAGATGATCTCCAGGGATCCCTTCCAACCCCATACCATTCTGTGATTCTGTAATTTGTTGAAGTACAGATGAGACTTTCGTGTTTGAAATCTGGCCCACCAAGTACAGTAACTGCTCTGAGAACACTTCAGCAAGTCATGAATTTAACCTAATGCATTTGAGGATGCACGAAGTCCTATTTATGGAGAGACAGTATGATCTAATGAAAAAAAAAAAGTCAGAAGTGTTTGTTGCATTCATGCTTTGCTTTCTACCTGTTATTTGCCTTGAGAGAAGTCATTTCTCTCTCTGTGCCTTTCCTCTTGTCTGCCCTTTCTACCTAGATACAGTTTGTTCAAGGGAAGGAATTTGTCACTATGTATTCATTAACTTTGTATTCTTAACATAATATGGTGGAAATGTGGCTAAGATAGGACTGCGTTGGAGATGCAGTGTGCTTATATTTTGCTCTGTAACAGCTCATCCCTTTAAATATCCAAGTGTTTTATTTAGTGTTGTGATAACATTGGCTGTTGTACCTGTTGTCTCCCTAATTTTACCAGTTTGTCTCTAAAGAATTAGCACAAATATTTGACTTCCACTGAAAGTTGAAATAAAAACAAGGCTCAGAAATCCTTGCAAAATAGTACTTTTTTTCTACCATTCGTTCTGACCAGAAAATAGTATGTCAATGAACCTTTAGGGAATGTCATGAAATGAGGTTTTCATGAAAAATTGCTGATAGTTGCAGTTGAATGCAGCCAGAACAAGCCAATTGTAAGATCTCTGGGGTCATATAGGATTACGGATTTTTTTTGTCTTGCCCTTTTCACTTTTGGACAGGCTGTACGTAAATTCTTTGCGCAAGTCTAACAGGGCTTATATGCAACAGATGGTAACAGCAGAAATAACTGTTTGGTGTTAGGTTTTAAACTGGTACTTAGATGGGTTTATAGAAGCTAGTGCTGAAACAATAGGATAATTTTACTTAATGAGATCATTTTTAGAAGGAAGAAAGAGTTAGAGCTGAACTGCAGAAAAAGCTGCATCAGCTGATCTGTGGTAACTAGGCGTGTGCATGCAGTTGGTCTGGGGTAAATGCTAAATATTTAAACTAGTTTAGGCCACCTGAAATTAAGCCAATTTGAATTTCTCTGTAGCCCAGTGCGCGTGTGGACAGTTACCACAGATCAGTGGACGTACTGAAACTCCTGGTGTGCCGGTTCTCTCTGCTGTGGGGTTTGTGTACCCGAGCCCTCACCGAATATTTGGAGATGTGCAAAACACCAAAACCAAAACAAAACACCAAAGCTGTTAACAAAATAGCACTATTTCCAGAATATAAACAATCCCTGGAGGAAAAAAAAACCAACACACCTCTGAGAAGTCTAATCTTTGGTAGATAAGCTAATTCCCTTCCGAGTACCTAATGCAGATGAAATGCAAGCTGCAGGGAGGACAATACAGGTAATAAATTTTCAGATGAAGTTTCAGTAAACACTGTGGTCACAAAAAAAAAGTCCTAAAGGGATGTATGTTTACTAACTCTGAAAGTCTTGTGATGTAGGGCAAAGTATTTAGCAGCTGACAGTGTAGTCACTGAGGCTGTCTTAGGCAAGAGGAAGCCATTCCTAGAGTTTCTGGTGGTGATGGTTCATTGGTGATCTACAGACGCAGCTATTTGTTCTTTTGAAAAACTGTTTCAAAAGATAGTTGAGTAGTAAGTAGTAAAATACAGCCTTAAATACAACTCTCATCTGTATGTCTGCGTTTGCACATTCAAATTCTGTGTTTTATTTTGCTCCAAATATAGCGAGTATTGCACAAATCACAGCCACACACCTTCTAAAGAGAAATGAAAACTTGTGCGTATAACAATACAGGTAATTTTCTTCTTAAATACCAGCATATTTTGAAATAACAATGCTTATGAAGAAGTTTCAGCATGGAGAGTATTTTTCAGTGCTAACTACTGTTGGTAATTATTAAACTAATTGCTAATTATTGGCTGTATTATTAGTAGAGATTGTTTTCTCACTGATGCTATCTAATTTAATAATTACAATGTACATCAAAAAGTGTACTGTCCTGAAGAAGTAACTTATTTGGCCTCAAGCGTGTAATTGTATTTACTTCTGTTGAGTTTTTTGGATTAGTAACTGTAGAAGTTGGTGGGAGCAAATATGAAGACTTATTCTTGGCTTGAAAAAAAATAAAAATTCACCAATCTGAAAGAGTCCATAAGCCTAAAAGACAAATTCAGAATAGAACTAGTAGAAAACTAATTGGGAAGAATACTATTTTTTTTTTTAATCACCTAAATTTGAAAGTTCTTTGTGCCATTTTTTGGGAAGATAAATAATTAAGAAGGAAAAATATAATGAAAATTTCAAAATTGGAGGGGGAGATCAATTTTACAGAAACTCCACCCACGTGCTTATCTCAGCAGGGCACTACAACAGTCTTAACAAGTAAAGTGCAAGATGGAAACATGACATCATTAAGACAGTCTAATTAGCTTGTAATTTGTCCCAGAAAGGTATCTGGTTACCAACTAATTGATGTAAACTGATTAACCCTTTCTCTAGCATCCCATTCGCCACTTTTTTTACTTCCATAGAATATAGTAAGGGTCAAGACTCTGTTGTGCTACACACTGTGCAAACACAGATCAAAAAGACAATCCATACCCCAAAGAGCTTACAACTTATGTGTTTGTAGGGGAGGTGATACCTGCATACAAAAAGGATTTAGAATGAATAGCTTAACACCAGTAGCATGTTTGGCAGTGGTCTTATCCTAGCAGCAGCCAAACAGTTCTCAGGGCTTTTACAGACCTCAGGAAAAAAAGGTAAAATTTAAGAAGGTTTTGAAGACCTATAATGAGGTGTCTCTATAGATGTTTTCTCCCAAGAGTGAAGGGCAGAATGCGTGACAGTGGAAAGGTGCTTGTTTGAAAAATATAACAAGTGTGTGATGGCAGCTGGCATTATTGGCTCCTTGGAGATGAGGTTCAGCATCCTGACAAAGAACAAGAGATGATTGGTAGTATAGGTATAATCTCTGAAGGGCCTTGAAGGTGAAGACAAGTAGCTTATGTTTGATGCAGTTTGGCGGGGCAGGGCAGCAGAGGGATGTAAAGGGGGAGGTGATATGGTCAAAACAATGGGCTAGGAAAAGTGATCTTTATGGAAATATTCTGAAAGGATATGAGTGGGGCAGGGTTGATTTGTCAAAGCTGAGGAGAAAGTTGTTTCGTTAATCATGATGCAAGATGACAACAGTTTTAGCCAGAACAGACAAGGCTGTATTTTTGATAAGTACTTAGAGCAAGGTCGTCTTCAAAGGTAAAGGCTGGGTTATAGGTCTGAGGAATAGGCAGGATAGTGGCAATCTCCATGGTGACTGAAAGAGAGGTAGTGTTGGGTGAGCCGAGGAGGACACTTGTTGCTCTGTTTGTTACACTGAGCTTGAGCTGGCTTCTAAATTTCTGTGTGGTGATGCTGAGAAGAGATTTAACTTGGTCAGGAGGCACATCTGGAGTAAACAGAGAACTACGAGTCATCAGTTCAAAGATGATAATTGAATTTCTCAGCTGAACTGGCCCAGAGATAAGGGTAGGAAGAGAAAAATGGGTCCAACTGAGAAGGCAAAACCTTCACAGAAAGTTGAGCGGTGTCAGGATCAGCTAGAAGGTGAGAGGAGAGCATGAAAGGTCAGTGTCATGACACTCAAAGAATAGCAAACTTTAATGAAGAACATCATGGAAAACTGTGTGAAAAGGACCTTGGCATAATGAGAAGGGTATGGTTGGAGCTTTGACTAAGAAGAGGTCACCAGAGGCTCCGGTGAGAAATGTGTCAATTGGGTGTAACAGGCAGAAATTAGATTAGGAACAGTTTAGGACAAAATGGAAGGAGAACTGACAGCAGCTATAAACAGCTTGTGCAATGAAAATGAGAGGAAGCAATGATTGGAGAGACAGGAGTGGGCTAGAGTGTGTATGTTTTCATTTTTAGATGAGAGACGCTACAGCATGCCCATATTGTGGTGGGAAAGAATCAGAAGAGTAAGAGCAGTACAAAGTCTGACAACTCTGCTGGAGTTTCTGAGTGTAATCTGATAGGGGAAACTCAGTGCAGCTTCGATGTATCTGGCCCATACGTTAAAATAGCTGGAGGCAGTACAGGGTTTTCTGTGAGATTTAGAATGTGCTTAGTGTTGTACAAAGCAATAAGCATAAGATTCATCGTGTGCCCTGTTATCTTCTCTTGGTTATGTTGTAAGCATGCAGGGCCTACTTGTGCCCCAACTCAGTAGCAGAGGACTAAATCCCTTCTCCTTCATCATAATTAATGCTGACTCAGTTGGATGTTTGAGTGTGGTCATTAGGTGCTGTTCAGGTATCAATTTTGCATTTTTTCCTCCAAGCACTTTAAAAAAAAAAAAATTGCATTTTGGGTTTTTTCTGTAAATGAGCTTCTGTTTTCCAAAGAGAAAGCTCTCTGCTGTGCCAAAATAAAATGTCATATTTTTACAGGTAATTAAAAATTTTCATTTAAAAGTGTCAGTTCAGCTGCATCCATGATAGGAAGTGCTGAAACATTTTCTTTTTCCTGCTTTTCATCACACTTTATTTGAATTTAAAAAGTTTTCTTTGATTCTCCCTTTATTTTTCCAAAATGAAACATTACCTTAAACACTGACTTTAACCAAAACAAAATATTTTTATTTCTTTGAGTTCTTTCTCCTTATGTATTTATTTTTATTTTTCCATCTAACTTGCCGTGTTACCTGTGCACATTTCAGGTCTCTAAAGTTTGAATAGTGATGCACAAAACAACAGCCAGAGGATCTAGATTCATCTCCATGAGCCAGAGGTTACATGCATAAATTCATGTCCATCATGCTGTGAATAAATTCTTTTGTTTATGCAACAGTCTGCGCAAGCACAACACACTTGCAGCTGAGCACCAGTTGGTTTACAGCTTTCTGTGCCATTCTCACTTCTGGGTGGGGGGTTGAGTGCATTGAACCCCACAGCTGGTAAAACCAGTCCAGTGCGAGTTTATTTGCATCTGAAAGGCCCTGGTTCCAAAGGTGCTGTGACTCGGCTTGCACTTGCATTTGTAGGTTGCTAAGCGCAGCCCCTTGTGTGCACACTTTTTGAGCACTATTACTTGGTATTGTGAGTGAAAAAATTTAGAGAGAGACAGATTCGGCTTTCTACTGAAACCAATGGAAAGATTTCCATTTCCATTGAGCGATGGCTTCGTTCCTAAACTTTAGAGGGTTTGTGCATGTGCATTTTCAACGAAGGCATGCATGAATGAAGGTCTCTCTATTTCGTTGCTGAATTTGCTGTGCTTTCTTGCAAGCAAAAATGACATTTCTCTCGTGTCGAGTAAGGGAAAGACTGACAAGAGGCGTGATCTTCCTTCTCTTTGTGCTGGCTTCACAAGGACTCACTCAATGAATGAATTAGTGTTGCTTCTGATTCACAGAAACACAAGTGAGAAAGGAATCATGGTTTAAGGGAGAGTATAGATGTACCCTCGCTTTGTAGAATAAGCGCTATTTTTGTAGAGTATTTTTAATCCAGACCCACTTTTCTCCACTTTAAATAAATGGTAGCTCTACTTTTATGATTTCTTAACACAAAGTTTTGCGAGGATGTAAATTAACTCTTCGGGTTGATCTGCTGTAGGTTGCTTGTGTAGAGAATGTGGGCCTGTTTTGGGATGTTGCAGAAGCAACAGGGAGAAACCTTTTAGCAGGGGTCTAGGGAGGTCTGCAGATTGAGAGACGAAAAGCAGTTTCTTGCTGGGGTCCAAGAGATGTGTTTCTGGTTTCCCCCGCAATCTCACCTTCCTTGCCAAACCGCAAAAGGCCATAGCTGAATGCATCTCTTGCTCAAATACTTCATCGACTTAGCACCATCTGAGCTATTTCACATTCCCTCCCCTTGCTTCAAACTGATATATGTGGCTTGCTACATGTAAAATGAAAAGTCCTCAGACAATTCTAATCATATTGTCAGTCAGATAGTCATCTTCTGAAAGGGGATCCTTCACCTTTAAGAATGCATGTACAATAGTGATATGTAAGCAGCTCAAAGACTCAATACCCCTTTTTTCTGCAAAGCAAGGCTGGGTTAGGAAAAAATCAATATGTTAGAAGTAAAGGTCATAGAAGGAAAAGTGACATGAAACAGTCTTCATGAAGGATATTGTTCCCTTAGTTCTGTTTGAAGTTTTCTTTACCCTTGTGCTAGCCTTAGAACAAATATATTTTGTCCTAGAATAGAAACATATTTTTATTCACCTTTAAAAATCTGTATTTTAAATATTTGTCTATTAGGGCATGTTCACATTTTAGCTTGTTTTGTTTTTGTCCTGTGGGTGAATTAATCCTTGGAGAAAAGAATATTGTGTTTATGCCATCCCAGTGCATTTGCTGGTCAGGGTTCCTTTAGAAATGGAAGTATATAATGCACACAAATGTATTTGCCTATCTTTTTAACAGTTCTCAATTTACTTTTCAAGTGGGCCAGATGCACTACTATAGCTCTTAAAAGGGTCAGGAACATCTCCTTATTTCCCCACACTCTGTACTTATTGCTTGGGTATAGTTTTAAAGTAGTCCATGAACCCTTTTCACTCTTGCAACACATTTACCCACAATTAACAATCAAACCATCCTTACTTCATTCAGGCTCCCATTCTCTCTCTGCCTCATTTTCCCTGCCTCTCTCTTGATCTGCCATTGTGCCGAAAGCTGTTTGTGCCATCGCAATCTGCCCTCCTTACCAGCCACACAAGGATGGGGAGGGGGGAGAGAAAAAGCACACAGCATTCAGGCACTGAATAGCAAATTGCTCTTGAGTGTCCTTGCTTCCCCCATCTCTCCCCCTTCCTTCAGAAGGACAAGGGGGCCCCTGAAAGCAACTATACATTTTGCTTAGTGCTCTTGAAAACAAGCGTTTCACACCTGAAGCCTTTCACGGTAGCCCAGAAGCACCCCTTCAAACCACTTAATTGCCAATTGCTTCTGAGCTCGTTGTAAAAGTCCATTATGTCAGCCAGCTCTATGGCGAGTGACAAAGTATGGGAAATGAAAGAGTCCTCCTTGCAGGGCCAATGCAGTCTTAAAAATCCCCAGTTCATTGGTTTGCTTGCTGTTAACAGGCAGTTACTGGCCACAGTCAAAGGTATGCCAAAACCTCTATCTTGTATTATTATTATTTTGTTGCATTAAAGATGCTGTTATCTTTATGTTCTTTCACGTGTCTGTATACAAACATATAAGCAAATTTTGAACGTGGCTGGGAAGATATCTTCACACAGACTTCATCCGTACTTGTGGACCTCAGATTGTATGATTGCCACTATTGTTCTGCTTAGGTTTGGTTTTTTTTATTGGGTAAAGTAATAAAAAAAAAAAATAGCGATGTGATGATTTTCAAGGTTGAAGCTATGTTCCTGAGATATTATGGAAAAAAGTGTGTCGGTACTCACTTAAAGGAAGAAGGGACATCATCTTGAAGAGAAATGAAATAGATTATTAAAATAAACAGCCTGAATCTCAGTTGTGAAGAATCATTCTGAAACTATATGTGCCTTCCTTGGGACCAAGCAACTGGGAAGGGTTGTTCAGTGTTTGAGTTGGGAATTACATGTATGGATATAATATTATACAGCAAGGCAAATGTTGCAAACATTCCCTGGCTTTATTTGAGTATTTATAATTCATTGGTTTTATGATCCTATTTGGTCTTTGTGGAACTCAGCAGAAAACCTCCCTCGGATTCTCAAAAGTTCTTGATTTTTGGACTCTCACTGCTCACTTTTGTATTCCTACCAGGGAGATATTCCAGTGAACTAGTTTGCTTAATAGTGAAAGAAATTCAAGCTAATGCTTGAGAATATTTGCAAAAATATCAAAGCTGGTTTATTCAAAAGATTGTGTGCATAGCATGAAACCTGATTTTTAAAAGCGTCTCTCTGACCTATGATGGAATAGGAGTAACGTCATATGACATTGTGTCAAATCATGAATAACCAATACAACTTGCGCTCAGACTATTGAATACAGCTATCTGATTACTGAGGAGTTGCAGATCTTGAAGAAATCATTTTAGTATTTTGAATAACAAGTTCAAAAAATTGCTCTTTGCATATAGACAATTCATGGGTCAAAAAAGGGGTAGCATTAATTGCTTAAACCATTCATTATGAACTAATCACCCAGTTTGAATTAACACCTTTTAGTGGATTTTAAAGAAAAACATTACATAAACAGATGCAATGTAAATTTGACTAAATACAGTACTCTTCAAGACAAATTCTTAGAAATGGATTTTAGAGTATAATTAAAACACATATATAAATATGTACTCAGTTTAGGCTTATGTTAATGAAATACGATAAGGCAGAATGTTCAGAAAATTGGGAAGCCATAAAAATGTATCTGGAGCCTTTTTAGAATTCAGGCTGTTGCGCTTCCCCCCGGACCACCAGTATAGACTTTATAAAGTCTAGTCATTCTTGCTTTTTGATTGGGTTTACAGAGATTATTTTCAAGTGTGGTGTTCTATCAGGGGCTTCAGACAGTGGGTTGCTTCTTTTTTTTTTTTTTGTTTTGTTTTTAATTTTTTTACTTTATTAGTCTGATGTTTAAAGACAGGCTGATTTTTATTCATTAGAAATGAACAGAAACAGTCCCCCTCATCTCCCTTACTCATCTGAGTATTGGGCTACAAAGGCATTAAGTAAATTAAATAACTAATTTAGTGAACTTCATTAATAAGAACCGTACACTAAAACAGGGCCGTCAGGTATCCTGAATGGAAGTAGAGCTATTAATACCCATGGTCTGCTGAACTACACCTGCTGAAATGCACGCTAAGCTTATTTGCGTGTGTCCCGTTTTGTCAGTAAGAGCTACACTTGTGTTAAAGAATCACCAAAAAATACCTATTGAAAATAATCTTGTACTTTTCCAACAAGCTATATATCTGATAGGTTGATTTCTTTACAAAACTTGGTAGCTCCTTTCATCTGGTACAGTGTAGGACTTCAGGAAGTTCTGTTGCTCAGTGTTTGGCACAGGAATTCAAAGTCCCCTCCCTGTTCAGTGACATAACAGAAGAAAATGTGGATTTTTAACAAGATATGTTTAGTTTCCTCTAGAATTTGCAAGGAAAATACTGAGTTTTATAAAGAAATCATTGAGAAACTTCTCTAGGGCCTCTCTTACAAAAGCCCCTTCTATTCTCAGGGTGCAAATCACAGCAGGATTTTTCTGAGCAGAGATGACTTCTCAGACAGCATTATCTTCCTTTACTGCAAGAACACACATTCATCACTCCTTTTCATCATACTCTTTACAGCAATTAGACATTTTCCTATATATTTCACACTGCTATGTAATTTTTTCTGACAGCTCATCAGCCTCTTTGACTCATGACCTGTAATGCCATCCTTGTTTTTTGAGATGTTTGTTTGTTTCCCCCCCCCCCCCCCCAGGAGATGTGAGCACATATTATCATAGATGCATAAGGCCTATCAGTCATTTTTTCAGAAGGTATCCAGTAATAGAGCAATACTGTTCCCTCTCCGCCCACTTGTGATTTTTTTTCTTACCAATTTCCCTCAACTCCCTGAAAATAGCAGGTGCTTCTCTTCATTCACCTCCGCTTCATCCAGCCCATCTGTCTGATTCTTCTATGAGAAAGATTAATGGGACATAACTCACTTCATCTCATGGTTTTTAACAGATCAGGGCGGAGGGGTAGGTGGAAATTCTATCCAATTTTAGATAGATGTTTCATGATGAAGACCTGATGATGATATCGCAGCAGTAAATTTGGGATCTTTCATACTGTTGGTCTGTTTCCAAAGTATTTCACAGGCTTGTGTTTTGAATGTCACCATAAGTAAGTTGCTCTCTACCCATCCATCTCAAAAGCCATCGCTACTGTACCAATGAGATGCCTTAAGTGTAGTTGGGATAATATTGCTTTAGCTTCGTAAGGCTAAATACACACTGATCCCTTACTTGGCCTGCATTACTGTGCAGGATCAATCTTGGCAGCAGTGTTTCTGGGGGCTATAGGGGTTGTTTGCTTTGAAACATTTTCAAGTAGCCTGTTAAAAGCCCTTATTTCCCCTTCTGATAAACCTGTCTGTTTTCTCTTTTATTGTAAACCTCACAATGTAAGCCTTTTTTTTTTTTTTTTTCCTAGTACCACATATCTAAGGTTTTTTTGTTGTTAAATTTTGTGACTTTGTGTTGAGTACTACTTTGCTCTGATGGTGGTCCTTTTGAAATAAATGGAAGTACATAAGTAGGAAGATGCTTCTGTGTATGCAATAATATGACACGCCCTGACATCTGTTACTTCCCAGATCCATACTCAGCCTCTCTTACAGGTCTTTACTGGTGTTTTAGTGTTGCGCAACTGAATCCTATTTTCTGTCCCACTCTACTAGAGGCTTAGCAATGTAAGAAATATCACACTTTGTCCCAAGGAGCAGAATAGTGGTTTTCTACTTTTTGTGCATGTTTGCAGTGTGTGCATATATCATGCCTGGGTCAAATGGTTCATTCTGAAGGTGATACTTTGCCTTCTCTTGATGCATCTGTGTCACCTACTAAAGCTGGCAGCTTCACATATAAATGTGAATTCTGAAGAGCTTAGGTTTCCCTGGAAAAATGTGTATGGTCACGTGTGAACATACTGCATTAGCAAGTGCAGAGTATAAGCACCCACTTTTGAAGCTGTAATGACCATACGTACATCTTGAAGATGTTGCTGTTTGGCCACCCCCTTGAGAACTTGGCTCTAAAAATCTCATTCTGCCTGAGAGTTTTCGAACCACAAAGTGTAATTTTCTATTCTGTAGTTCCATCAGTTTTATTTACAAAGAAGAAAATGGTCTATATGTATACTCTACAACCTTTTGAAATCCTCTTTGCTCTTTCAGAGTATTGCCCAGAGTGTAAATCAATGCAAAATTTGGCTTTAATACTTCAAGTCTGATCAAATCCACAAGCCTTGTCATTCTTGTGCCATGTTGTAAAAGAAAGCTGCCCTACGAGAGCATTATACAATCTAACCAAAGAGAATCCCCTAGGTAGTTCGGTATCTGCACAGAGGCAGATGGATTGGTTGTAGTCTGTGATGCCAAACCAGTGTCTCCAATAATTCTTGATTTAACAGAACAAGCACTCCTAAGATGAAGGGAATAAGCAGCTACCTCTCCTCTAAGACTGCATTGTTCCACGAAGGCTAAGAGCTTTTCTTCTGTGTCCCTGATTCCAAACCCACAACTGTCATGTTTCCTCTGAGATCTTCCAGTGTTGTTCTTAGTCTTGTAGTTTTCTGTCCAAAGATACGTTTCTCTTTAGGTTGACAGTGAAGGCATAGGAGCGTGCTGATTTTGTTCAATATGATGCTGTGTGATAATAAAGGTTTGAGACTTTTGCTCTGTGTGGGAAGAGAAAAACTAGTGTAAAACTTTGTCGTGTATTAAAATATTCAACACTTTGGATCCTCTGCTTCTAAAAAGTAAACAATGGGGAATGAAGCACTCTTGCAAAGAAGTAGGTGTTAGAAAAACAGTATTCACTTTACTAAGAGGCAACTGGTGATGACAGAGCGTGCTATATCTGTCTTTGCAACTCTTAAATTCTCTTCCACTCAAGTTGGCTCTTGAAGCAAAGCACATGCTTGCATGCAGTGTGTACAGTGCATTGCATACTTTAATTTTGCCTTATTTCTCTGTTAAGAAAATAACCAGGCACCAGATCTTGCCAGTGAACACAAAACTTTGAAATTCCAGCAGTTCCCTCTTGCCACTTACACGTGCAATGAAGGGTGGTACTTGCTGATCTTATCCAAGTGGCAGAGAAGGAAGTTCCCAAAAGGTAAAAGCCATAAAGCTTCATGCACAGAAAAATTTTGAAAGGCACAAGACTGCTGTGTCCTTCAGAACCTCAGTGCTCCCATTTACATGGGACACTTGAAACATGCTACAAATTGTTTTGTGTTCAAAGACCTCAGTACCAATAATATAAACAGAACATAATAATTCATTGACTTAAATAATACATCTGATACACTGGCAAGAACATGAAGCTTTCTTTCATTGATAAGCCTCCTGATCTGGGCCAAGGTTAGAAAAATCGCGTGTTTTAGATCAGCCTATCATGGTATTAGGAGGCAGCAGCATACGCTGCACTGTTGTTAGGATCTGGACCGAAGATAACTGTCTTAGGATATAGAATGAAGTAAAGGTGTCAATTAAAAAATCACTTTTCTGATTAAAAACGTGTCTTTTGGGTAAATGTTTTGCTAGCAAAAATATCAAACATGACAGGTAAACATATATATTTAATACAGAATCAAATAATATAAAAAGGAAGGAAATAGAAACTATTTCTGCATCAAGGAGCTAAATGGAATTTTTTTGCAGTGCTCTTCAGTGAAAATGGCACGTATCTCCTGTAAAGAGCTTGGTTGAAGAAGTTTACCTTACTTAAAATTCTTAATTTAAAACTATAGAGGAAAAAAATAAATTAGGATATTGAAGTTTTATTGGTTGATTTACTGCAGTTGATACCAGGCCATGCCATGGCCATAATTTGTGTTCTGAGTCAAATTCTTAAACTCTTAAGTGTTAATTTCTATATATATTATATATTACAATAAATATTGCTCCAGTTTTTGTTTGTGCAAAGGTCTTGAAAGTCCTGGATGGGAATTTTTCCTCTAGAATACTCCCTAACATCAGGTGGCTCTTAATTATGAGTACAGGACTTTAAAAACTATACTTCAACAAAACAAATCCTCCAAAGATTCAGTAATGCTCTAAAATAAACACAGCAAATTCTGTATTTGTTCTATTAGGAAATAAGTACTGAGTTTAATGTAAAAGTGAATAAATACAGAACATACGTTCAAGTTCTACGGGAATGAGTAGTGCTGATGAGTACTTATCGTTACAAGAAAGCAGCGGCAAAATCTTGGAAAGTCCCTTAAACTATGTTTAAAGCTCAGTGTACAGAATATCATGTTCTTGCATAGTATGGTCCACTCTAGATAAATGTAAACGTGTTTAGCTATTCATTAACTCATAGTAGCTGATACCAGCAACTGCAAGTGCTCCAGGTCACAGTAGTCTCAGATTGTGTATTTCTATAAAAGTTTGTCGAAAAGTTCCTACGAGTCTGTTGAGATACAAGTTTGAAAGATGCAGTGACTAACTATTAAAAAAGGCCAAATAGTGCTCATGAGGAGATGGTTTTTATGGGACTGCTTTGCTTTTTACACTTCAAAGCTAGAGCATAGAGATCTTTAACATAACATAGAAAACTTCCTGAATTTTGGTTGAAATACCTGTCCATTTGCTGTAATTTCATCTTTAAAACTCAGAGTTCACCTACTAAAACTTATAAAAACGAACATGAAAACAAATATATTCTCGAGGATGTATCTTGGCCATTATTAGACTTCAGTTTAAACTCGGTCTGAGATTTTGCTCCGTTTTTGCGTCTAACAGATACTGGTTCTCTTAAAAGTTTGGTCACTTGTTCCATTCAACAGCATGACTTTGGTTTTCCAGGCAGCAAACTACAGGTCTGTAATTTAAACTCAGACTGTTGTGTCATGTGTGTACGTTAGGAAATATGGGTCTATTGCCTATAGAAGGAAAAGTGAAAGTCAACAGATGTTTTAAATCACTATGCTATTGGCAATTAAAATGTTTGGAAGAACTGTAGGGAGTAGAGGAATAAGAGCTAAAATTGTGCAAAGCTATTTAAAGCAGGGGGAAGGATGTCAAGGAAGGAATGGAGGATGTTTTCTTTGGAATATTTGTTTTCAGCATGAAATTCCTGGTCAAGACTATACATAATTTATCTTTTTCTTCATTCTCCACCCATCAATTTTTCTTCTTTTTTCCCTTAATCTGAGCTTGACTGCTGCTATCTGTGTTGTTCAGCCTTCCTGACCTACGCAGCAGCTCAGGAGGGGTGGTAGGAGCTCTTAATGTTCTGCAGGGGAAAATGTAATCAGAAAAATAATCGTCTTCCTTGCAGTGGAGAGAAAAAAAGGGGGACTCCGCATGCATGACAGAACATGCGTGGACCACCAGAAAAGCGTGGTGGGGTTGGAAGGTGGTAGAGCTCTTTTTTCAAACAATCTGATCAGAAGGCAAACATCTAAAAGGAAAAGGAATCCGAAAAGAGTGTTGAAGTGCCAGAATGCACCAGCTAATAACTTTAAATAGTTCATTGAGTCTTCCGGAATTTTTTTTGTTCTTCTTCAGGAATAATCTGCTTACATCGTTAAGACTCAGCTAAGCTCAGTAACACAAATTACCAGATGTTGTATCCCCTAGTTTTTTCCATCAAAAGACCAACCACCAAGCTTGTTGAAAGAGAGAGGTCATTGTCCTTCCCTGGCAATAAAACTATTTTTGCAACTCCTAACAAATGAAACGAGAATACCTTTCAGCTGTAGAGGGGATCCTATCTCCTGCTTCTTCCAAGTTTCCCTGTTTGGCTTTGTTATTTTCTAATAATGCACTCATGTGTAAGCTAATAATGTGAACAGAGGGAAAATGAAGAGTTTAAAAAAAAAAAAAAAAGCAGAATGAATTAGGGCAATTGAGGTCGCTCTCTTTCATTTTTGCTGGAAGGATTTTAGCCCTAGTTTTTACCTTATCGCTTATTACACAATTTATGATAAAATGAGATGTGATTCCATTCTTATTGTTGTGCTATAGCCTATTGAACATGCATATATAGAATTCATTTCAAATTTAAACACTATCTTAATTATAAATTGAATAAAATGGACAACCTATCAGATTCCCTAAATTGCATTCTAACAAATAATTTCATTTTCCATTACTTTTCCACCAATGATATACTGGGCATAACAATGTTGAGTATACACCCTGTTCCTTTACTTTAATTGTGCCAGAGATTTTGCTGTATGACAACTGTTTCTCTGTGGGCATGTGTGTTGCTTGCCATTTGTTCCATAAACTGTTTTTTGATTTTTAGTAAGGCTATATAAAACCCCAGAAATTTTTTGGATAAATTTTATTTTGCTTTGTCTTTTAAGTCTTATTCTGCTGCAGGCAGCACAGTTCACAGCTTGTAGTTTTAAATGTGCAGCTTGGTTTGAACTAGGTTATTCAGTTTTAAAATATATGTACAACTTGGATTCTGTAAGGAATTTTAACTTCTGTAGGATCTGAGGTCAGAATGTGGTCTATAATCTTAACCAGAATTTGAAGGATCTAACAAAATAGATTCTAACAAAATAACTGATGTCTGTTCAGCATTTTCTAAAGTAATTTGGAATTTAGATAATATTTTCTATAGTAAATCACCCCGGTAGCATTTAACAAACAAAAAAAAGCATCAAAAGGTTTAGCGATGCTGTGGAAAAATTATGATCAGGAGTAAACACGCCAAAATCGACACCAGCAGGGAAAAGGATAGGAATGTAAGTGTGTTGGCTGCTTTATAAGACCCGTGACTTTTTAATTCCAGATATAAACCACTGTTCAGATTCTAACTCAACTCTACTATTTTACTTTCATTGCAATATCTCAAAAATTGCAGTGATAAGACGCATACAAGATTTGACCTCTTTTTCATTATATTGTTTATACTTTCTAAATAAACTTCTGTGTATTTTAAGATTTCAAATGTATTTCAGCCAAATGCAGACAGTTTGTTACACCTGGCAAAAGATTGATTGTATTTAAAAATAGCCAAACATCTGGGTTTTTTTTTTTTCATATGCAGTTCAGAATTTATTTAGATTTCAGTTGGTTTGTTTGGCTTCAAAGAGCAAATACACCACCAAACCATGATTTTTTTAAAGGGCTTCTGAAAAACTGTTATATTTTCCATATTATTATTGTTATAGAATATTAAATGTGATTTAAATGCTAAATTCAAAGTGCAACAATAATCTGTTACATTTTTTTAATCTAAAGTTAAGCCACTTGAGCAAACATTGAGACTTTCATCAGAAGAAACAAAATTGTACAATAACCACATTCGAACGTTACTAATTTAGCATTTTTCTCGTGTCATAAAGATTGCATTCAAATTCCTCCTTTAACATTCTTTTAAAAGTATCTTTTATTTTTATTTGAACTCTTTCATAGCCTAAATTACTTACGGATCTGTGTAGTGTTAAATGGGCAAAAATGAGTAAGTAAAATACTTGTTGCATCTCAAAGAATATTTCTTCCCTTCTGAAGTTTGCAAATAGGGCATAAAATCTAATCGTGCCTGAGGAATTCTAGGAAGAAGTTGAAGTATCCCAGCAATGTAGCAATGAAGATACCTCTGAGCTTTAGACACAATTCGCCTTTATTTCTTATTTTGTACTTTAAGAGTTTTCTCCAACACAAAACCTACAATTTTTAGCCATTTTTCCCCCAGTTGAAATGATTTGCTATCACAGTAACTCGATCTGTTATCTCCCAAATAGTTTCAACTGTGTTAATGTGTGCATGTACTTCTTTTTTTTTTTTTTCTTATCAGGCTCTCGGCAGCATTTGTGATTCATAGCAGTCATCAAAGTGATAATAAACTCATTCACAATACTAACAAACATGGGGCTCCCAGTTATTTACGAGGCAAATTCACTGCAATGCTGGGCAGTGGAACAGGGGAGAATCAAGATGGTGTTGATTGATAAATTGACAGGTTAATTTACAAGTGGATAATAGGAGTTAGACCCAGAGGGAGCGACTGCGGGCCCGTGTTCTAGCTTGGTTGCACTGCCATCTGTCTTGTGCCTGGAAATTTGCAGGAGCAATGCAAGTCCATATCAGTCGCATGCCTGCTCTTCCCAAATTAAAGACAAAGACCCTTATTTACGGCAATTTTAATTTGTTTGCTGTCTCAACACAGCACACTGGACACCCCTCCTTTCTTACATCTCCCTGCCAGCCAAATGACATACACCTACAGAAATGCCGGCGGTCTCTCGTTACTTCAAATGATAAGTGTTTCTAAGGTCCTTGAGTACTTTTGCTTTGCTTTTAATTGAGAGGAGAAGATAAATATTTTTGTAGGTTATAGTAGGATATACAGTTCTGTGCTATACAGTTCTGCAGCTCTGCGTTATTTTTCTATTTAATGTCCACCTGAAATACATTTTTGAAATCGGTGGATGAAATAAAACTTATTTTTAACTTATTTTAAGATTAACTTATTTTTCTTTCGCAAATATATGCATTTCACTGTTCCCTCTCTAGCTGTTTGGAACTTAGCTCTATAGGCAAATATTTCTTCTGTTTAGTTGGGAACATTGAATAACTTCTGTGAGTCTTCTCATTTTTGTAATCCCTAGGAGCCATTTTTATGGCAATCAATCACTGTTTTTATGTCATTAAGCATTTAACTAAACTGGTTGTTGGCTTCCCCACAATGACCTGAAATTTCATGGAATGCAAGATCAAGGAACAGTTGCCATTATGTGTCTTTGAAGTTAATATGTTCCAGTCTTGCATTTTAGCATTAAGAGAGTTTTATTGGGAAAATAAAAGGGGTGGTCAGAAATACGGGATTTTTTTTTTTTTTTACAGTAAGTGTTAAACACTGGAAAAAGTGTTTTGTTTTAAATACCTAGCATGCTTAAACTGCAGTTGCCAAATGTACATGAGCTGCCCTGTGCTTCCAGGCGATAAAAATCAAAAATCAGGCAATAGCATGTGCTTATGTCTCCTAGCGTTAGCCTGTATATATAGGCAAGCGCACGTTACGCTTATTGTATGCCAGCTTCTGGGAACGTGAGCTCTGCAACACCCGGTGAAACCCTGAATCCTGGGCTTTCATTCTGCAGCTCAAGATCTGAATGGGGGAAAGGCACAGCACTTGAATGTCTGCTGATTTTGTTTTCTCTTAAGCTGCTGTTAAATTCAGGGGTCCCTAGCACACCTCTCAGATGTGGCTTTGCCTTCCCAGTTGTTCCTGGAGCCCCAGCGGATGGGGAGTAGATGCTGGTGGGCTTGCACAGAATGTAAATTGTTGCAGCTTGTCTGTGGCAAACAGCAGTGATTCGTAATGCTCTAAATGAAGTTGTGAAGGCATTCAGGGGCAAATCCTTTCCTCCACGCCTAGCCCAAATGTAGAGGCTTGATGTGGGGGAACTCTGCAGGGAGCAGGGGAAGGAATAAACCTTCCCTTGCATGGGCCACGGACCAGCTTGGCTATAGTCTCCAAGCTACAGGCACCCTCCTCTGTGGTTTTGCCTGTCTGTCAAAGGGTAAATCGCTGGTGGATCTGCATAGTAACAGAGCTCCTGGCTCTGCTATTGCTCACTCCAGCCCCCGTGTCAGCCAGAGGACCCCCTACATACCGTCAGAGAAAATAATGTCCTGATATTGTGCTCAAACTCTTCAATGAGACAGTGTTGTTTTCTGATGCTTTACTGATCAGCAAAACGTTTTCTCATTTGTGTGAAGGAGGCTGAACTGTTCTGGGGCTGCATCTGTAGCAAAACTAAGACTTTTTAAAAAATAATACAACAGACTCTAAGAGATGAAACCCAGTATTTCCTATGCACAAAAATCAGCCTACCAAAGTTTTTTTTAAAAAATAACAAAACCAGGAAAGTTGGGCTCTTACAGGAAGCAACTTTAAAATAATAATCTTCCATTCTTTACTGATGAATTAGGAAGACGTTACTGGTATTTATACAAAAAAAAAAAAAAAAGGACTAACAGCTGAATTTAGTGCTCGCTCTGTCTCATCCTGCCCACCATTGCATCTCAGCAGTTTTTCTTAACTAATTTGGGCTGAATTTTGTGTGCAATGATTTTTGGTGGAAGAAATTAGGTTTGTTGCGCAGAGTCATTTAGTTAAAGCCAGAATGAAAAGTAGTGCCTGGGAAGATAGATGCTAATTTACTTTAAACAAAAAAATCTGAGTAACAAAAGAACCAAGATAATCTTGAAGTATGATCATCGGAAAGAAGAGCAAAGTTTTAAATGTGTGGGAAAAATGAGGGTTCCCATGGCAGTTTGTGCAAGTTAATGTGATTCATCCTGATCCATGGCTTTACCTGATGGGCTTTGCTGGTCTTCCGCAGGGATTTAGCGCCCCCTTCACCTGCTTTGTACTGATCTGGTTCTATTTGTTCTGTGGTAGCTGTCCATTGTGGTTTTGAACTGATTTAGGTTTGGTTTTGGTTGTTTTTTCCACATCTTTGATTTCTTTTGAGCCATCTGGACAGTGACAGGTTTGTAAGGTCATAGAATATAACAGTAATTAATCGTATAAATTAATTTTAAAACATTCTGATAAAAGTCTTTTTGTAAACATTGAGTAACAATAATAATAAGAGTGGGAGTGAGGTTTGGAACTTACTTCTGATAATATAATACGAAAACTGTGAACGCGTAAAAAAAAAAGCATGTGTGTGTATGTATACAAATGATCCCAGTTCTCAAATGAGTTCAAGTGGCTTTTTTAATGCTGCAGTATAAGGCTACAAATAACAAGAAATGAAAAAGGTGCAAATGCATTTAAATCCTTCTCTTTCTTGGACACACATATAACCATGGTGAACGACAGGTGAGTTACAAGTAGAGAATATTTAGGCTCATTGATTTTCATTATTACTTTCTTCTCTTTCCATATGTCACATCAAAGCATGGTGGTATTCTGTTTGGAAAGGAGATCAATGCAAGGAGATAGGACTGATCCTTGCTATTCAAGAGGGGTTTCCAAATTCAGAGGGTGACATAGGATAAAAGTGACCCTGGATTTGCTGTGACTGTTTTCTTAAGTTTAGCCAGCCAGACTGCATAAAAAGAAAAAAATGCATAGATTCTGGCTTTGTACAAAAACTATTCTGTTAATTGAAGCTTATTTAAAAACTTAGATATTCTTTTCAGCCATATGCTTGAAGATGGTCTTGACTTCTCTTTATTATTCAGAATAATTTCAAGTAAAAGTGCACATCTCTTCTCAGTAAACATATTTTATGAATCAATCCATGCAAATAATGCTTTCTTCAATTGTGCACTTCCTAAAGTAACATGTTGACATCAAATCATCCTGTTTTGAAGAGTTTGTAATAATAAATAATAATCAATGCTGCAGACTGAAGGATGCATCAATTATATTTATTTTACCCACAGTTGAGACTCTCTCGGTTGTATATTTTTCCCCAATAATTTTGCACGTTTTATTGTAAAGTGTACTTCAGTCTAATTGGCAATGTGGCTACTGACTGCTGATTGAGACAAAATTACACTTTGCCTGAAACAAAAATTGAGTTCTATTATGTGAAATCTAAAATATTGCTGTAGTCTTGCAGAATTATTCTAGAATATCGGGGACAAAAGAGAACTGAAGAACAGGTAGAGTAAAGAAATAGAACCTGATTTAAAAAATTGGAAAGTGTTGCTTGAAACTGAATTCAAATCACAAGGGAAGTAAATTTATCACCATTATAAAAAAAAAAAAAAAAGCCTAGTTTTCAAATTATGAAAGTATTTTAAATTAAACAGGTTTTGGAAACAATCCACAAACTATTTTAGTGACAAGAACATTATTTTAACTTTTAGTATGAGTATATGAGAAAGATTGAAAGTTTTTAGGCTATTTAGGATCAATGTATTCTCAATAAACAGAATGAGTATTTTAATAGATATGTCCTCAATTATAAAGATTTCTAGGGACATTTTGAGGGGAGAAAAGATCACAGATGTCATCAGAAATGAACAAAAGAAATTCCCTTTCAGAGAGTATAAAATTCCCCTCCAGTCTATGTCCTATTTTGAGCCTTTAAGAAGTAATATTTGAGCCCATGGGGAGAGACTGCTTGCTAACTTGTAATTTCATATGATTTGAAATGTGGCACCTGCTGGCCTCCTGTGTGGGATCACTTAGGAGAAACAGCAACTATCTGTAAGACTGGGTTGTCTGACCGCTTATCTTGAGCTAAAATCCCTTCTCACATTTGTCTTACATACACAGCATAGACAGGGGGTTATTTTAGTATTGGCTGCCAATATGTAGATGTAATTTTGGTTAATCTGTTCTTTACCTTAGGGAAGTCAAAGTTCCCATAGTTCCTTATTCAACTAAAGCAAATGTTAGAAATAAGTACCGCGTCATAATATTATCTGCTTAGCTCTGTGGAGCGGTGGGCTAAGGTAAGAAAGATGCAAAACAAGTTATCAAATCAGACAAAGGGACCTAATTAAAACATGATTGCTGAGGTCTACGAAAAATACAATTAAGTTGTAAGCTAAAGAAAATGAGGTGGCAAAGTTAATGTATTTGCCATTTATCTCTTGAGATCTCAGTTCAAAGACTCACTTTCAAGTCCTACAGGATCAGCTCTTTCAGATCCTACAGCAGTCCAATAGATTTAAAATTAGATTGGACCCATCCAAAGATATAATGTGTGAATGTAACAAAGCCACTCTGAAAATAAAAATAGCACACTGGCTGTCATTGCTTAACATCTTCCCAGGATGCAGCATTCAGTGTTGCCTCATGTAGACAGACTAAAACTGAAACAAGGAAATCCAGGTGCAAATCACACTTCAAGTTATTTTAATGAAATTCTCATTTTAGAGCAGAACCACCCGATCTCTGTGTAAAAACTCAGTTTCTTGACACACAACCCACACCCCCCTTTCCTATTTAAGTAGAAAAAGATCTATATTATAGTTGATTTTATTATACAGGTTAGCTTTGCTGTAGACCAGGTATATTATCTTATTTCCTAGTATCTTCAAGACTAATTATTTCATTTTTTAATTTATTTATTGCTGAATTGAAGGTCAAGAAGGGGGTTTGTAGTCATTGGATGAAAAGAGTGGTACTTAAGTATCTGAGTTCAAAACTCAGGTCCGCTGCCCACTTCCTACATGGCAAGGCATGTAACCTTCCTGTTCCGTTAGTTCCCAAGAGATAAAAATGAGGATGTGGTTGAGCATTGTTATCTGGCTGTTATGAGCTGGGGAAAAAAGCATCTTATTCTGATTGCATTCCAGCAGTGTTCAGCACAACAGTGTTATTGCAGCCATCACCTGGTGTGTTTCTGTGGCCGAGCTGAAGTTGGTTTAGGCTTATGGCTTGGTCTCTGAAGATACAAGGTGATACTTGTCACCTACTGAATCATTGTGTTCAGCAGCTCAGAACCTTCTGGTGTTGGGCTCACAGTGCAGCACCTCTCCTGGAGGAGTAGGTATTTGGCAATTAATGTATATTGCTTTTTCAGTGATTTTTGTGCCGGTGAGAAACTGGGAAGAACATAAGTCAAAGTAGAAAATATTTCTTTCAAGCAAAGAGGACATCCCCTTATCCCTAGTCCTATTCCAGTTCTTTTATTTTATTCTTCCTATTAGGTTTTGATAGTCTGTGTATGGAGATATTTCTTGTCAAGATGAAAGTCACCTCTCTATCGCTTGCAGTGCCCTGTCAGTTCCCTTTTAAGGAGTTAAGTGTGCTGTGAGTTAGTAGGAACGATGAACCCCACTCATTCTTGCAGCTGTCTGTAAAAACTTATTTTATGACTCTTGTTTTGTGGAACAAAATTGGATGTTTTTAGCTACTTTCCACAATTGCTTGCCACATGGCTAGGTACAGTATTTAAAGAAATATATCATCAACTTGTGAAACTGAACAAATAATCCACAGATATCTTAGTATACCCGAGTTTTCTTACTGTAGTAGCAGGATTGGTTGTAGATTTAGAAAAAATAATATATGTATGTCAAACCTCAAGTGGGGCAGAGGTGAGAGAGCCACAGACTGTGTTGTGGTGTCCTACTTTCCCACTCTTCCAGCTCGTGTTTCAATGGAAAGTAAGATTTGCATTCTGGGCTGAAGTCTACCCAGCGCTGTGCAGCCCTGCAGCTCCAATTGGGAATTCATTTCCTACCCCTGTACAACCTCTGTTCTTATGAATTCAAACCTAAAAGGGAAATTTTCCTCGTGAGTGATCTTGCACTTTTCTTCCTGTTGCCTAGAGGAGAGCGAGATCAGTGAGCAATGCTTGATGACACACACCATACTCCTGTTCCTTGCTGTCCCTGCACCCCAGCTGCTACAGATTGTAAAACTGCGTGTCCATAATCAGCGATAAAAATAAATCCTGTACTGGGAGGTGAGTAGTCCCCTTCTGTTGCATTGAGGTAGCCCACTTTGAAATGCTGAACAAGCAGGGGAAAGTGCATCAGGCATCTGTAGAGGATGCTGAAGTTGGGAGATTGATATTTCGGCTGGGCTGTTGTCTTCAAACTCTAGTGGATATTCACTATTCCTGCAATTTTCTACGCATATTGTGCATAAAATAGATAAAGCAAAACACTCTGTTATTACAGCTAGAGAGAAAAGCTGTATGTTGAACAAGAAAAAGCACTGAACTAGAGTAAGGGCAAGAGGCGAAAGCAAAGGTATGTTCTGTTGTTTCCTTTGAGGAGAGGTGAAGGCAAAGGGGAGATTTAGCAGCTGTTCCTTGTGGCAGAAAATCATCCCTGATTGTTTGTAGAACAGAGGCATATGAGTGTCAAACAGATACCGTAGATCCACAAAGATATACCCTGACCTGCATGCCTGCTGGATGCGCATGTCATGACTGTAATTTTGTCACGGTAAAAATGTCAAAAGTCATGAAAACCTAGTAAAAATGAAAGAGAGAAAAGTCACTGGCAAGTTTTGAAGTAATCAAATGACCCTTGCAGACCTGGATCTCTCTAATCTAATTTTCTTAAAGTCTGAAGGGTGGCTTATGCACCTTCTATTAGGCAGTATCTAACCCTTTCCTCTTAGAGTGCTTGTGTACGCTGGGGCCATTAGGAATGTCTCTGTGCTAGGTTGTGCTGTACCACTTCTAAGATGGTAATGGTAGAATATGCAATTCCTGTGCTGGGGCCCAGCTGTCTTGTTCCAGTTAAACTCACATTATTGTCACAACGTGCTGATCCATTAGCCTACAACCATATCTCCATTGTGACTGTACTAATATATCATATGTGTCCTCTGGTTAAGGACGGACAGGTTTATGGGTTGTTGTTTGGGTTTTTTGTTTGTTTAGGTTTTTTTTTAACAAATTTGGGAATAATTTTTATACTGATCCTCAGCATTTTGCTTCTGCTTTTTATCATAAGATTGAGAATCAGATCAAATGTACATTGCACAGCTATGTGCAAAAGGAAGGCAAAAAAGAAGGGAATGGACTGTGACTCGCCATATAAAGTCTCTGTATCTCCTTCTGACAAGAAAGCTGTCTTGTGTGATGTATCCTCGATCTTCAAATACATCCCTAAAGCTATTAGCCAGGCTGAATTACTTCCTAACTTGTAGTATGTGTTATCTAAACAGGCCATTTTTGGGCTAGTATACATTAAAACCTCCCTTCACCCTCCTTGTCTGAACCAAACTGGCCATTTTTCAGGTTCAAATCAGATCACATCAATCTCCCCTCCAAACATGCCCCCAGCTTCCTCTTTCTCATGCCCTACAGCTTCTCCCGTGTTGGGAGATCAGGTGGCAAGTTGTCAGCAAAGCCCAGCTGCTGTTCATCTTGAAATTCACGCTTGCTCTGAGCTCCCCCATTAGTTTTGCCCTAGAGAGTGGTGGTGTTTGCTGCTAACAGGGAAGCCCAGAGCCATCCGCATTTCTGCCAGCTCTGAGACTTCAGAGGGCTGGAGGCTCTAGTGTAACTAATAGGGAAGTCTGGAAGCAATGGGAGATTTGAACGTAGAGACACAGCCTGGGGCCCGAGCCAGTGGTCTGTCACTACCATTCCTCCTCATGCTGCTTTTAGAAATATAAAGTGGACCCTGCAACCTCAGATGAATAGACCCCCTGTACTGAGGCTGTGGCTTCAGTGAAGACAGTGGCAAATAGATTGCTAATGATAAAATGCACATTGAAGACAAAGGAACTGGAGAGAAGAGATGTGTTAAGACTGACCTTGAAAATTTGACCTAGCGCATAGAGAAAGGGAAAGTACCAAATCAAGGGACTGGAAGCAGGTTTCTCTGTCAGCCGGCTACCCAGAAATGTGGAACGTCTCCTCTGTGGGGCACTGAAAACTACAACAGAGCTGAAGTGTTCCCACACCATCGTGTGATGGAAGGGGATAACACCTGATTTATTTTCCCCAAGAAGGTTCAGCTTTCCAAAGACTAGGAACCACAAGACTGTGTAAATAGGTTTTGGGTTTTTTTTCTTTTTTTTGCACAATTGGGCAGAGCAACCTTTGCTCGGCTTTGGACAGTCCCTGTGATAACCATCTATGTGAGTATCATCCCTAGCTGTGTACCAGACGAAGAAGCTAGTTAAAGTAGTGAGACTAGCCCTCTCTTTTGATGTTTTTCCTTGAGTGTAAAACTGATCCTATCATCTGTTCAAAATAAGTAGTGTGAAACAGTAACTTGTACGAAAGTGATTAACAAACAGATAAAGGAAAATTTACAGTTCAAAGATTGATTTCATATGAATATTTTCCTATCACACACATGTTTTCTGGAGCCTATTTGCCCATTGGCTGTATCTCTGTGTTCTCTGGTTAAGAAAAAGATGATGTTTTTTGGGTAGCAATATTTGTATTTTGAATGTGAATGTTAAATTTCTTTTTAATATGTCAAAACAGGAAAGAAAAGTCTAAGTAACCTTTCACCACAGTAATAAATTTTTCCGCCAGTGTAATAAGTAATATAATTATAGCTTAATTATCTACACACACATTCAGTGCTTCACTGTATTTACACATAGGGTCTACTTTGCTCGTGCCGGTTATAGACTAGTTTAAAACTACCACTTAGTGGAGTTAGGGCTGATTAACACTAATGTAACTGAATAAAACCACACTTTTGTAGTAGACTTGGTTCAGAAAATTCACTCTTTTGAAAACCCTCTCAAAGATATGCTTATCTGGAGGAAACTAGTGATTTCCATCCCTCTTAACTGAAGTCTGCTTTGAAATCTGTGTATCTCTTCCTCTTCTCTGTCTCCTGCCTCTCTCTCGTCTCTTTCTCCCACTTCTTGTAGTTGTAAGCCAATACCTGTGACCGTGCTATTTTGCTGCAGAAGTCAAGAATGAGTCAAAAGTTCTGAGTTTCTACTCCTGACTCTCCATGAGCAACTTTATTACTTCCCCCTGCAGAAAGTTGATTTTCATTGTTGTGTGGAAACCTTCTGTTCAAACAGAAGGACGTCAGCTCTGCATTTTTACACTTCTCCCTGATCATTAATCTGAGTTACAGTTGCAAGTGGTTTGTGTGCCAAGGAAAATGGACTAATTCAGTCCCTTTCATATTTGTATTTCATGCTCTTCCTCTTGCACACCACTGCGTCACTTATGTTCCTGTGATAATCACTATAAACTAGAAAACCTTACCAGCTGAGTGTATATAAATCCCTATCAGGAGAAGGTGAAGGACTTGGGTAACGCTGTTAGTGATAGAATGAGAAGAGGTCAGGCAGACTCAAAGTGCTCCAGCAGCATGGCTAGTGTGAACTGAACAGGGACGATAAAATATGCTTCCATATGCAACCGGTTCTTGTCAAAGTGGAAAAGGCTTTTCTGCTCATGTCCTATTGCCAGTGTTAGTGGAAAATGGTAAATGTATATGGCTGCATGGACAGATACATCCTCTAATATGATTTGCACACTTTAGGTATTTGTTTGGTCTGTAATATAAATTCATGCCCCAGAAGATAATAATGCATGAAACCTTGTCAAAACCATTTGATGAAAAGACCTTCTTTCCCGTCTTTGACTAATAAGTCTCAAGGGGTGAAAGCATCAAGCTTGTGAAGGCAATCACTTGTCCTAGACAGTTCTTTTCTTGCTGTAAAACTATCTCTCTGTCTACTGAAGACAATGCTTGAAGTGACTTCTCAAAGTCTGGACTTAAGACATTTAAGTGAATTGATCTTGTAAAGAGAGGAACTTCTCAGTTTCCTCTTTCATTATCAAATCATAAGTGACGAGATGCTCTTTAAGTGAAGATGAATTTATGACACTATCCTGCTGAACTAGAGAAAAAAATAGTTATTGTGTTATGGTAGCTTGATGGGTTTTTTGTAATTTTTCCATTTGTGGACAAGTTTTGTCACTGACAAGGATGTATTCTGACCCTTTGGAATTGTAGATATTTCCTTGAACTATGATAGAATTTGTAGATTATCTTCACGAGATTTAGTATATCACAGAATGCTGCTGAATTTACTTTATGCTCTAAATTCCTACCGAAGCCCTGGTCAATCTAAATACTGGTATAGGGAAAGTAAACCAAAAGGGCTGTATTCCTCGCCTTCTTCCCAAAATAGTTCTTCCTTGGAAGTCTCCGTAAACTTTTTTTAGCTTTGTTAACTTTAACTTTTTAAAAGTTTGCTAAACTTTAAGTGATAGTGACCTGTACAAAACACCATATATCCCACAAATTTTCACGTTTTTGTGTGTTACTCCTGAAGCCTCTGACCGTAAAAAAAATAATAAATCTATCTCTTTCCTTGGTGTGCACATCAGTCAACTGCTTGCAGACTGGTGTAACGGGTTACCTCTTCAAACTATGCATTTCATTTTCTCTTAATCTTACCTTATAGGCTAGGGTTTGGTGCCCAAGTATAGGGCAAGAAGGGCCCGCGGCATATGCTTACAGTCACAGTGCTGCTTTTTCTTGGTGCAAAGTTTGCCAAAACAGGTCCTAGATTTGCAGATATTCACTACACTGAGTTCTGGGCTGTGTTTGTCTCGTATTTGAATTCAATCCACAGAAGTGCAAAGAGTCTCAACTCTTGAGTTTCAGTATATTATTAGTGGTTTTGTGAGCTCAAGACTGTGTAGGATTAGACGAGACACAGCATAGAGTTAAGATTCTCTGGCCCGTGAGTGTGGTCTCTGGCACCACTGCAGTGCATGCAGTAACACTAGTTCAGTGAAAGTGCTGGGGGATGATTATATATGGGGTTTTTCCCTCCCCCAGCTAAAGCTCCTCTATTAGGAGGCAAGCCATTTCTGCTGAAATAAATGCTAAATGACTTGACTTTGCATTTTGTAGTTGGTATGTGTTGAAGTCCAGAGGAGACCTATTTCTGTGCAGAATATAATGTCAGTTTCCCAATAATGATCTCCTGAAAGTCTCCATTTATACAGGAAAATTATTTTACTGCTTTTAAAGGAAGCTGTTGCATTTATGGATTCTGGCAACTTAAATTCACCATTAATGGGAGAAAAGAAGCAATAGTCAGATTAATATACTTTGTGCATTATGCTGTTTACCTAATCACAAGTTCATGAAGAAAGATAATTCAGAAGAAAATGTATCACATGAATTTTGGATGACAGCCTGACTTCCCATAACTGGCTAACTAACATTAACTCTGAAATTGTATTTCTTGATGGGAAAATTCTAAAAAAAGTATGCACGATAAAAGGCAGTGCTTGTTATGGTCTAAGTGACACCTTTCTCAAGATCCTGGAGGGGTAATGACAGGCACTTGGCAATAATAGTGTAAGCCTGACTCGGGCAATGTACTCCATCTCTGTGACTGCTAATGAGTCACACATCTAGTTCTCATTTCTGCCTGTGTGCTAAAGGTGTGAGCAGATCATAGTCATCCCATCTAATATTCTGAAAGGGCCTGATCCTGCAAACTTTTTCTTGTGAGAAGGGCTCCAATAACTTGTCAAACTTGACTTCACCTGTGCTTATACAAATAATAGCTTCAGGACTGGTCTGATTGCAGGAGACAGCACTTCCTAGTTGTCCAGGTTTGTAGTATTTAAAGGAAAAGACTATTTTCTTTCTTTTCCTCCCTGAAATAATACCTTGATATAATTGTTTTCTAAAGCAACATAAAATTGTGCCATTTAAACCAATCACTGTTGTTTCATGTTAGACAGCAGGGAACTGTCTCAGTATATTTTGATACACTTGATCTTCATTTTATATCTACTCAGAAACTTTTCATGCTGTGGCTAAAGGGGAACATACAAAGGACTGAAAAAATAACTAAGGACCCTTTTGACAAACTGAAGTGAGAGTGCATAGCACCTGACACTGGTCCTCAAAATAAATGGCTTATTAGAAGTAATTTCTGTGTACAGGTGAATTCTTCTTAACTAATAAACCAGCCTTGTCTATGCTTGTGTGCACGTGTGTGTGTAGTGTTGTTTAAACATAATCTAAAATATGATAAGCATTGAATAAATTAAGAATCTGTTTGTTAAACTATGCATATATTTAAACACAAAATTAAGTTGTGTATATTTTGTTGAGATTAAATATGGAAATGTTTTTATCAAGTAAGCATAGGCTCTTCCATTCCCCCACCCCCTATCAATGCAATCTTTCTAATGCTGATTTTTTTTTTTTTCTTGCCCTTCATTGACATTTCTTTCAGAAAAAGCATGGATACTTGTCCATGTCTATACTCCTTGTCATGCACCTTCATTTCTGGCTTCTGTTCAGCTTCTTACCTATAGCCCTAGGCATTGCTGTCTGCTCAATAGTTTCCAACCCCTGTAAAGAAAAAACAAGATGACGTATTACTTTTTAAACATAAACCACACATGACTAAGACCCAATAATTCACTCGCTCCTGCTAGGATGCTGAATGATTAAGTCTGACATCAGTCAGTGCCAGTAGTGTATTTTTGATAAACCACAGTTGTCTGCTGTGTATTCCAACATCTGTATTTTTCACACCAGAGGCATCTGTCTTGTTCAAGAAAATGAGAGACATGTAGCACACTGCTTGTGCAAGTAGTAAAACTGATAGAAACTATACCAGTTATCATTCTACATCCAGTTCCTTTCTTCAGTGATAGCAAATGACATATTTGGACCACTTTTTATAGAAACCATTTCAGGGAACATACTTCTGTGACCTACTATGAAACTTGTGGAGATCCATCCTTAGATCCAATAGCATCTACAAGTGGCAGGAAAAAAAGCCCAAGACATAATTAAGTTTGCTGTTCCCGTTTATCATTATGTAAAGATTTCACTATTCACACTCTGATATATTTTGATGTCTTTAGAAATGTAATCTACTGAAGGAGGTCTCAGAAGTCTGTGTTCTTTGGAAACTACAAAACTGGATTTATTACATGGCATAAAAGATCTATCCTGTAAATAAATATTTAAAAATGTAAATTTGACCCTGACTCTTTACCAGTGATGTAGGAAGAGTTACATTTATTTATATCAGAAATGAAGTTGAACTAATATTCTTTGTGAAAATCATCATTCTAATCATGATGATTTTGTTCACATTTTCTGTCTCTGTATCATAAGTCATGGATCATAGATCATTGGATCTATGGATCGTTGATTGTTGAATTTATTGATTTTTATGCCTACAAGTGCAAAGTTACAATAGTCAGAAGGCAGGTATCTCTCTCTCTCAATACCCTTTCTGTGCACAGTAGCAGTATTTTTTTTGCCAGACAACCTCATTGCTATTTCATATTTGTTTTTTAAAAAATAGCCAGTATTTAATATTAGTAATCCATCTTAAATTTAAAACAGATTTCCAAATGTGACCTCCTGGAACAAAGGTGAGAAAGAAGAGGTGCTAACTTGACATTCTTGTGTTAGCAGAAACAGAATGGGAGCAAAAAGAAAAGATTTCTTAAATTAAAAAAATGTTAAAAATCAGAAAGTCATAATGCTGTGACTTAGCAATGTTACCTCTAGCAGTGTGTCTGCAGCTGGTATTTAGCAGCGTCAGCACTCTATCTCTAAAGGAGATTGTGGAAAGCAGTCTTTATCAGGTTTTACTGTGAAGAGAATGTTTGACTTTGATCACAGTTAAAATGATGGCATGCTCAGTAGACGAAATACTGCAGATAGTTAGAAAACGCAACTGCTTTGGAGTACGTCCTTTAAACTCTAATGGATCAGTTAATTCTCCAGAATATTTACTGGGAGAAGTCCTAAAAGGGTTAAGAAGCTGCTATAAGAAAGGCTAAAAATGATAGACTGGAAGAAAAAGAGGTAGTAAAAATTGAAGGATATAAAAAAGCAGAGGAATGTGGCTGGGGAATAATAAAATAAGAGAGAGAAGTTAAACCAGTGACCCTTGTCGGCGGTGAAAAGCGGGAGATTAGAAAATGTTTCATGCTAATTTCCATGGAGATTTCTTTAATTTATCGAAAATTACTTTCTTCTGCTTTGATTTGTCCAACTGCCTGCCCCCTCGCAGCTTTTTCGGGGTGGTCCTACCCGTCACGCCATGCTGAATATGGGCCTCATTTGCCCCCACACTGGGCCAAAGCGTCGTGAGATTACTGAAGCGTCTCTGACGTCTCTATCAGCTTGTGCCACCACAATGCCCTATTCCCTTTTTTTTCTCTTTCTCTCTCTCTCTCGCGCCTCTCCCCTCCGTAACAGAGTCTTAGGATTCCTGTCACATGATGGCTTCATCGGGGGCCCCTTGCTGAAGCGTTTTCACTTTTCTCCTGATCCGTTCAGCTTGGTTCTCTCTGCTGCCTGGCATATCAAAGGAGATTTGTGGGTCATTGAGCCATGGACGCAGAATATAAAGTCATCAGCCTGCCTGGCAGCATCAAAACAACAAAAAAAACCTCCAGCCATCATTTACCATCTTCATCCTTCAAGTGGCAGGAGATTGTTAGTCTCTCTTACAAATGTATATTGAAAGCATTTAATTTCTAAAGGATAATCAGGATGTAGAGGTACCAGCTAAAAGACCTTAAATATTAGAGCTCCTTATAGGGCACTTCGGATTATAGTGTGATGTAGTAAGATGAAGAAGCTGCTTATATCTCTGATTTTAAAGACACAGGCTAATATTAATGACAAGCTGGTATTTTTGCAGAATAATAAAGTAATTTGCCTAACATCTCCAACCTTGTCACAGATAATAAATGGATGTATTTCGTTACAAGCATTCTGAGCCAGTGGAAATTGATATCGCTTCCTCAGTCTAGCCTAGTCAAGGATTTGATCCCGAGTCTATTTGGGGATGCAACCAAAGATCCATTGCAATAATGTTTCCAAACGTAGCCTTTACCATCGTTTGAATTATCTCTGCCCAGTCCCTTTCTGAGCGCTGGGGCTATTTAGCGCTCAGGTGAGTGATCCTGATGGGAATGCCAGGATGGATTCTGTATCGCTTTGAGTACCTTAAGCGTTACAGGGAACGATGGCACCCAGTAGGAGTATGATACAGCAGCAAGGGTACAAATATCTGTCTTGAAATGTCCATTGTACCTCAATTAGAAACAGGTTCGTTTGAAGTGGTTTGGAACTGTTGGGGGCTCTAAGCACCTTTTAAAATGAGTTCTCATTAGTCTCTTCAAAATCAGTCTTTAAACCATAGCCTTAAATGTCTCCCTCAGTTCCCTCTGGACAGTGAACTTGCATATTAAAGACCTTCTTTATCCTGTAACTAAGCCTGCTATGTATTCTGCCAAGCTTAAGGCTATCACTGCTGACTCACCTAGATCGATTGATTTCCTAGGAGGTATTGTGGTCTGGGGCGATGGAGATTTGGCTGTGTCTGCCTAAGGCACACACTGCCACAAGACCTCTGCAAGGTCCTAGGGAAATAATCCTGAGGGAAGATGGGTAATGGATGATGCCACAAACATTGGAGGAAAAGTCAGAGTGATACCAGGAATTCATGATGGCTGGTGAACAAATTCTGACAAACTACAGATACTGTGACCCCTCTAACCATAGCTTTGGATGTACTTGACAGGACAGGCAGGAACAGGGGCAATTCTCCCAAAATCCCAGAGCAGGGAGATGTACATAAAAATGTAGTCCAAACCCACAAACCCTGTGGTGGATTCTGTGCTATTGTGGTGTGTCATCTCCAATTTTAAATACCACATCTCTTAAATCTATTTAACTCTTTTGTCTTCATCTCTGATACAGCTGATGGACCCATGAAGTCCCCTAATTTATAACTATATAACTATATCTCTGCATATTTCCTATATAAGAAAAAGTTGTCTGACTTCTTTATTTTATATAAACATTCCTTGCCATGAGTAACTTTGCTTGTCATGTCTGTATTGGCTTTCTCATTTCTATACAGCTTGATCTGTCACTTAATATATTCGTGCTTGTCTTTCTAACCATCACCTTCTCTGTTTCCTCTTGTATTTAAATCTTGGCTACATAAATGATTTTAAATTCCCTCATGATCAAACACGATCATGCAAAGCTTGAAGTTAGAGAGAATGTTAAGTGTTCTCTAATTAATTGCATAAATGTGGAATGCAAAAATTGTTAACTGGTAATTTCTGTGTGCAGTAGGCTTCCTCAATATGTGCTAGATTATAATAACTCACATGCGCTTGGGATACTAACTATTAACAATGCATATGACACTTGTTTTCCAAAGGTGTTGGTGATCCTTCTTTCCTTTAATGATCCTAAAGTTTGCTAATGTATTAATAGAGGAATATCTAGAAGATAATTTTGTCATGCCTATTGTCTGTATACTTACCTTTCTCCTTTAGTTGTACATGCAAGCATATGTATAAATGTGTACATACGTGTACTGTATCATGTTAGTGTACGATTGAGAAAGAAACAACATTTACACAGCTATGGTTCATTACTTAATTCATGTGAAATACAAACAGCGTACTTTTTAGAATAGCTTAAAACTGTGCACACCTTTCTCTTTCAAAACTGTCCAATTACGATGACTGCTCCGTTTGATTTTAAAAGGCAAATCTTTGTAGTATGTGCCATTTTGTTACTTACGTTAGAAAGGAATGCTTTAATCCCCTTAGAAGTTAACCTTAAAAAGGAAACATCTACCTTATTGTGGTATTGACCTTGTTCTGGTAAATTGCCATGTTTTCCTTTACCTACATTGCAATATCAGTGTGAGATGTTTACATCAAGGATAAGGTTAAATGTTTCTTTTCTGAGGTCACTTACTCTAGTTCTTTCTATGTATATCTCTAAAAAAAAGCGAGCAATCAGACTGACTAACAAAGCAACCTGCGAGAGCTGCACCGAACGCATCAATTCTTTTGTGTAAAAGTTACCCTCACTTTGACATTCTTGTCTGGACGACACTCAAAATGCAAAGCAAGTTGTGGTTAAATCCAATAAGGTTTTCACAGAAGCTTATGAAAACTTCTATTTCGCATGGTCTCCACATATGAAACTTTAAACTGCCCAGATTCGCCTTAAATCTTCATACATTTTAAAGAGTCTCTTGAAGATGTTAGGTATAGTTTCAGGTTTGAACTGACACCTCCAAGAAGATGAGCTTTGCACTTTTTTCTGTTTGATTTGGAAACCAATTTATATTCTCTGTGGAAAACAAAGGAAGTGAGAATTAGTAGACAAATTGATTTGTTTTTTATGAAAATTTTGAGTGTCTGAAAATAGTTAAAGAAGTTTGAGGTTGCTTCAGGTTCCCCAGAAGAATCCAGAATTTGCACGTTATGTACTTCAGATTCATTGCAGGCGTATAAAGGAAAGAGAAAAGATATGTTTATGGAGCATCTGTCTTCTCACTTTGTTGCGCTTGAAATGAAGTTTTATATGCAGAGTATGCTGAAGCAAGTTTTTGGTGAGATAATCGAGTATTTACTGTCTAGAGGAAGTCAGGCTCAGTAGGTCTGTATTGGACTTCAGTTTTGTAAATCAGTGCTGAATGTCCATACCAGAATTTCATTTTCCATACAACAACCGCATATAAATACAGGAAATTCCAACTTTTAGGTGCCTTTGATTACAGAAGACTTATTGAGGTATGCCTGAATAACTTGGGGTAAACTTTGTAGGAGCACAAAATCAAAAATACACAGCCAGAAATGAAAAAGGCTGCTCGGATCAATGAACCTGGGTTTCGTCCAGCAGAGATTTAGACCATGGTATAGTGTTCAGTAGTCCTTATTTTTGTGCGGAACACAAAACCAAACTGGAAGACCAAGGATTCTGAATTGAATTAAGGTAACTTAATACAGTAACAGGAAACTCTTTTCATATGTGTTATTTTTACTGAATTAAATATTTCTCGTGCCCATTTTCCACATTATTGTGTTAATACTTACATAGGGTGGCTGGCTTACCATGATGCAAAAGGAAAGCGCTTATGAAAATGGAAAATTTTATACTCCTCCTCACTCTACCCCACCCATTTTGATCAGTTCTAATTATTTTCATAATGTAGCCCCTATAAAGATCATAGAGTAACGCAGTCAGCATTTGTTGAACCTGTAACTTTAATGAAATGTAGTACTGTATTATCCCTACAGCTAAGCTGAAATCTCACAGGAAAATATTGTTAACTGATTTTTATTCTCTGAAATATGATCTAAAAAAAATACACTGAAGGTTGTGTATAAAGGCTCTTGCAGCGTACCTATGCCAGCCTCTCGTTCTCTATGTGTATTATGGGCTAACATAAACACAATTAAATGAAGTATTTACTTCCTTTGGGATCTTAGTATAGCAGCAGTTAATAATAGAGCACTGCATTTCATTAAAATTTTGGGTCTGAGGCTGCAGAACTTAGATATGGAGAATATCAAATGGAATAGCCAGGAGAAATAGTCGGCAGAACTTATTACCTAGAGCAGTGCCTCTGTGTGTTTTATGCATAATCATTTCACCAATTATTCCTAATTTAGTTGATGAGTTGACTTAATTTTTTTTTTTTTCTGAAAACAGAGCGTTGCTGTTGCTTTTTGTGCTTCTGCTTGTACTGCCTCCATTTTAGAGTCAAGACGTTTGATATGGAGAAGTACATTGTCTCTCCCTGTCCCTTCTCCTCTGGGACCTGTGTGCGTGAAACCCGGGAGAGAAGGCGTCTGGGGCTTCCTGACCTGCAGGGCACCGCTTCCTAAGGACATGATTGATGGGGGAGGGTAGGAAGGCAAGATAGATTCAGGAAAGTGGCTACTGGAGCTCCAAATAACTTCTGTAGTGGAGTCTGAAGGGTTATTTCAGTACAAGGACTTTAGTAATAACCAAAGAATATATTTGCTGAAGAGGAAAAAGGGTTGTCACCTCACAGTCCTTCTGCAAGGAACCTGTTATTTACTAGGGTTTCACCAGAGGGAAAGGACGCAGGACTGCACAGTAGTGAGCATGAATATTCTGTTGAAAATATCACACCAGAAAGAGTAAAGATCAGATTCTCAAATAAGTAGTAGTTTTTCCTGTCATAGCTGTGAGGCCATACTTGGCCCATGGCAAGTAGCATGTGTTTGTATCTTGTCCCTGTCACTGCAGCCTCATCTGGGGAGCTGCAGCTGGGGGTGCAATCAACATCAGACTCAATAAACCCAGTTCAGCAAAACACTTTTTGTGTTTGATTTTCAATTCCATACAAACTATTTCTACTGAAAGTCAATAAGTGACAGTTAAGAATGTCCTTACGTGCCTTTCCTGGGTTTATTTTATTTATTTGATCTATAGCAAAACTATTGAAAAACAAGTTTATCTGCATTGTTTGTAGGAAAGTAAGTTAGGCCAAATATGGTACTACATTTGGCAAAGGCATTCTTAATTAGAGAAATAATTGATGTGAGAATAATGAAATATATCAATCACTGGAAACTCTGAACATTTTAGGACTGCGTTACCGAAAAGATGTGTAATGCAGCTAATGTCATAGCTGTGGACATTCTTATTATTTATTGTGTCCTGCTATCTATATTATTTTCTCTTGTTTTGCTCTCTAAAATTTAGAACAATAAATGGTTGAAAAGTGCAAGTCAGTAACTGAGCGTACAGAATATTTGATGTTTTTTATGGCAGCAAGGCAGATGAGTGAAGCAGGAAAATAAATGAATTTGGAATCCTTTGAAAACTTTGGTCTGTGTGTTTCATTGATTTTGAGAAGAAAAAAATAGTAAGACTGTCTACTCGTGCTGGTATAAGTCTGAAGTAATTGCAGTAAAAGAACAACCTGCATGGGATTTAAATTAAATATAAAAAGAATTACATTCTAGTCCCACACTATTTGGGAAGATTTCAATTAGTGTGTTTCCTTTGTCAGTTCAAATCATCAAACCATAACATTTTTTCCCCTCTTTTGTTCAGGTTCTGTGCTGTTTATTAGTTGCATGCAATAAAATATTCTTCTTTGCATTTTTAAATGTGAGGAATACAAATAAGAAAAAAAGTAGCTTTGAATCTGGAGAACTTTTTTTTTAAAAACAGTGTGTTTTCTGAGAGCCCCAAGGGCAGCAAAAGAATATGACAAAGCTGGCAAGTCTGAAGCCCCTCAAGAAAAAGAAAAGTTGAAGTTACTCCAGCTGCAAAGCCTGATCTCAGGAAACTAGGGCAGTATATTCCTTAAGCTCTGCTCTTGGACTGACCAAGGAAACTTGAGATTTATTGTTTTGAACTTTAGCTCTCTTGGGTTGGTGCTGTGTCCCTGCCTAGGTGAATGGAGGCCATATCCATAAATCAGATCTTACTTACGAAATGCAGTGTCACAAACCTTCCTCTCAACAGTAGTGATTTCTATTCTGGTGCTGGCTTCCTCAGTGCTCTTGCGTACTTGGCTTGCTGCGAAGCCTCGGTAGAGATCACTTGTATGTAAACAAGGAATCTGGCAGGAACTCAATCCCTTTCAGCAAAGTTTTCATGATATATTATTACCCATAAGGGAACTTCACTTCCTTTACTAGAAGAGTGCAGCATCTCATTTTATTCAGTTCTTGTCTTCTTTCTGTCGTCTCTCTCTCTCTCTCTTACCATTTTCATATGCTGTTGTCTCTCAGCTTTCATGGGAAGATTGCTGTTTCAGAAGATTAAGATGAATCTAATTTTATGTTTCAAATCCACATAAAACACGGATAGTTATGGAAGCTTGGACTCATTGTGACAGCAAATTCAGCCTCGAATGCCCTGCAGGGAATTATGTCTTAACATGTTGTATCTCTTTTTCAATGCCTGCAAGGCTATTTCTTCATCACCATGTAAACTGCATGGTGGGGAATGCCAACAAAAAATAAGATGCATTGGAAGATAAAAATTCAGTGTAAATAAGGTGTAAGATAGACAGTAAGCTACAAATGGCTTGTTCTATTTAAACCTACTGGGTGGAAAACAGAAATGAGGGACACATTTCTGATTATCTCACAAACGAAAAAAAGCTATTTAATATTTGTTGACAGTATCAATAATATGCATTGGAATTCAGCTTGCTGGCATCTGATGCAGTTTAAAAAAAACCAAAATGCAAAAAATACACAATATAAACCAGCATTATATTTGTATGTGATGGTAAATGTTTGTTTCTAGCACAATTCCCTTTGGGAGAGATGGGGGATGGGAGATAGTATGTAATTCTGCTTTTTCATTTGCAGCAATCACTAATTTCAGATGAGTTGTTAGACCACACGCGAGTAATTTTCCTAAACAATGGCTTCAATTAGTGGTCAGATCCAGCTTGTTGGTGTTTTAGGCTGTTTTCTCACCCTGGTCTGTACAATAGACATTTTGCAGATGTCATGCAGTGTTCTTACAACAGCTGTGTGAGATTTCCTTCTGAAGAAAGTGTTCAAAAAAGGGAAGTTGGGGGGCCCATTTGCAGAAATGCATGCCTGTGTTTGAATGTTTAATTACAGAGATTGCTAGGCAAGGCTGTTGCTGCCTGCCACCACTTAGCACTTACACAGAGGGCTGAGTGAGTAGTGGGGTAATGTATTTGAGAACATGTTTGTTAAGACCAACTTGCAATTCATTCTGGCTGTCATTATTCATAAAGCTGGATGGGATTCTTCCCGCACACGCACACATGCACGAAAAAGGAGTTTTCATCCCCAAAAGGAAAAGGAAAATGTAGCTTTGGACTTCAGCGAAAGCAATCATTTAAAAAAAAATATTTAAAATAAGAAGATATTGTTAAATATTTTAACAAACTCTAATGATACAAAACGTTCCTTTTCACAAATATTTTACAGTTGGGTTTTGACTTTATTAGGAAAGAGTAGAGATCACTTCAGATGGAACTTCAGCACAGATTAGTGTAAATCCAGGGAATGTGAAAATTTAGGCAGGATCTCTAGCTATGTGAATGTGGCTTATTAATATGGATCTATGTATTTATGCTTGAATTAGTGTATCTGAGGGAACAAATGACTTTGTGCTGGACAGGCTATATACACAAAATTACTTCTCTTGTGACAAGAGAAAATGGAACATAAAATCTAATAGACAATAAATCTGGTTTATATCTTCCTGTCTCTTTAATCAGGAAAGAATCTGGCTGTTTTTAACTATAGGGTCCAATTATAAAGTGAAATGTAATGTTCTTTCTTTATCAGAAGTGTCAGGAAAGGATTTTAAGGGTCAGATCCTTAGCCAATATAAATTAGGGGACTGTGTTGATTTGTACCAGCTGAAGATCTGACTTTACATGTCCTTAAATTTTCAGATTTGCCTAGCTCCTGAAGTGTGTGCGCGTGTGCATTTCTCAAAAAGACTTATTTTTTCTGATTATCAACTTATTGTTTGGAGGCAGTAGATAGTAAAAGACGCTGACAACTTCCAAAATGTCTCATGGATGCATTTTGTCAAATTTATTGATGTAAGTAATACTGAAAACGGTGTGAAAACTATAGGTCCATAGACACTAATAGAGCTGTTGATTAAGCAAGTGTAAATTAGAAAGGTTATAGCAAGTTGGTAATTGGCTTATGGAAAAGTAACACAGAGGGAACTAGAGAAGGGGGGACACGGAATGAGAAGAAAGTTTGGTGTTTGCTCAAGTGCTCTGACTGTCACTGGCTATTGGATAGCAAGCAAAAGATATATGGCTAAGTATTCTTTTAGTTAATAAAGATTTATGGCAAGCAGTTATGTCTGTTAAGTGATGTGTGCAGTAATCATGATTAAAAAAATATTGTTAAAGATACGTAGATATTGGACTCCAAATATCTCCGTATTCTGTAGCCTTATCACAGCGTGCTGCGATCAGATGTATCAGATCTCATGGTCTGAGCAGCACTCATAAGCTCAGTTCTTCAGTGTAGTGTGATATCTCTAGAAACGCAGAAGAGAGAAGAGTAGCTTGGTTGAGTCACTTGGTAGCACTTTCTTTTGCCTCAGCATTAGCCCAAAAACACAGGATGACAGTTTTCTGCTGGAGGCACTTTTTTTTTTTTTTTTTTAAGATGATGTACTTGGGTGCTCGTGGCTATTAATGATTCCCTGACACTTTTCATAAGAGCCTTAGCACCATCTCCATTGCACCAGGTAACCTGTGCTCATGTGGAAAGCTACTGCTCACTTCCTGAGGGTACAGCTTTGCAGATGCTGGCAGCAGGGCAATCTCATTAGCAGGCCCACGCCTTTGAAATTGGCTCCCTACGTATATACACTTAAGTGTGAATCTAATCATCAGCTGAGCTCTAAGAACTTGTTCTCCCTGCAGCCAGTATCAGGAAGGCTGATGTATTTTCAAACTCGTTAGGATGATTCAGATTTCAATAGAGGCAGCTAGATGCCGTGGTGACGAGTGCCCTGTATTTAGCCATCATTGTAATAACAGCAATTGTTTTTGTTATGCCTGCTGAAGTTTTGGTAATAGCAGGAATTGGAAAACTTCAAGACAACTCATTGTTGTGGTTTCCTGACCACATGTCTTTGGGACAAGCTCAGCTGAGGTGTCTGCTAAGGTCCTGTCACCTCTGAAAATTTGCCTCGTTCATCAAGAGGGTTCAAAATAGTTTGCTGGCATGTTGATGCTTTGTTTAAGGAGGTAAGAACTGGGAATAAAAGAATGTTATTTTCTACTGATGAATTTTGAGCAGGCTACACACCCAGAGTACTTTCAGCCTTGTGTAAGGGCATAATTCAAAGGACCAGCAGAATTCCTTTGTCCCAGTTACTATTTTATGACACCTGTATAACTTTCAGAGGTTTACTGTTTAATATGAGGCCTGGTACAGTGGATACACCAGCACAGGCAAAGAGTGTTCTTGAGGCTTGGGCCATGACAGCCAGCCTTCTGGTGAAGTGTGGAAGGGATTCCGGCTCCCCTTCTCCCTGCTGTGTACTGTTGGCTTCTTGGGCAACTGGGGATTAGCAGCGGTATTTGCAGAAGTACAGGTACACTTTAGCAAAGAGAAATCATATGCAGGCTATCAAGAATTTCTCCAAAATATTTGAAATGTACCAAAAATCTTGGAGTATTTTCATTTGCAGAGGTGAGCCAAGTTGCAGACAAGTTTTTACAACACATTTTATAATTCACTCAGTCTATCCGTAAAATCGACTATGCTTTTTGTGCAAGTGTAAGAAATGAGCTCGTTTCTGAAAAATACTCCTGGTTTTCCTAGCCCAGCCTACATGTGCTCTTACAGAACACCATTAATAGTGTTGTTCTATATATGCAAAGACAGGATATGGGTTTTTTTCCATACTTTTAGCAAGTGCCACTTAAAGTTTTGTAGATGGAGCCGGAGCCATGGTGTCTAGGAGGCCAAGCATTCTGACAGGCTTGCTTAAGTGCAGCAATTCAAGTTTCATAACTAGCTACCCAAGGGGCCTGTGTACTAACAGCATCCTCCTATACTGGCGCTGTATGTTGGGAAAGTCACAGGAAGTCTAAATGAAATCGCCGAATACCCTCGGGCCTCAGACCTATATGGTGGCATCACTGCTGAAAAATAATAAAAAGGATGCTAAAAAGTACTATCCCTAGCGAACCAAATAGTCAATAAAGAACAGGATCTGTGCAGAATTGATTGTGTTCATAGTGAGATTTTTTCCTACTTATAGTATCAATTAGAGTTGTATTAATAGGTACAATTTTGTCTTTACGCTGGCATTAATTTTAATGATGAAGGTTATCAGTCAAAAAGTAAAGCAAAGATACTTGCTATAATGATTTCATAGTCTGGGCCTTCCATAAGTTAATGCAATGCACCCTCTTTCGAATGGATTGCCTGCTTAGAACCGATCTCTAGCAGTTTGTATCGCATCCCCTGTGTCCCTTTTTAAAGAACTGGACTTACCAAGGCACCGTAGTGATTCCAGGCCAACCACTTCTCTGAGCAGGGAGGGCTATTTGTTCCATGTAAACTGCTGCTGTTTTCATGTAAAACAGCATAAGCAAGGACTCTCAAATAGGTGCATGTTTGTGTGTTGGAAGAGGCAGGTGTAAGATATTTTGAAGAAAAGTTGGGTATGTTGGAGTATAAGACTTAATGCAGGAGGAAGACCGTAACGCCCTTGCATTTAACTGTACATGGAAGTCTAATATGTACACACACAGTAGATTAAAACAATGGATGTGCCCTGTAAATAAAGTTCCTTGCTAAATATGTTCTGGCTCTGGTCTGCAATCTGTGGTACCGTGTTCCAAAAGACTCAGTCCTGTAGTTCAGATGTGATCCTATGAGAGCGTGACCATACAGTCTCCAGATCATGCCTGGCTCGTGCACGTCCACTTCGGTCTCAGCTCTACAAACAGTGTTCATGTAGGTGAAGGGAAGGAGTAGGTTGCACTGACTATCTGTGACACATTACTTCCTCTAAAGAGCTGATACAGTTTTATTGTCCTTGACTGCATGGTTGGAAACAGAGCTGATGACAGAATTTGTTCTTATGTGAGTAGTGTGGGGTTTTTCTTTTGTTTTCTGACATTTAGGCTCTTCTGAAGTGCAATATAGGCAAAGTGCCTCTTAGGTTCTACAAGTAGACAAGAGTTCTTGCAATAGCAGGGAACAACACCACCTAGTAATATGTTTATTCTCCTTCTATGCTAACAAGTTGAACCATCAGGGGTGCTCGCAGGATGTATTTCAACAGAAGGATTAGGGTCTGGTTCACAGGTGACTGTTGATCTCTCTGAAATTGTGTCTGTTTTTGTCTGTGTGACTGGAACAATTTACCAACAAAACATGGCAATGCCACAAGAGGAGATGCATGCTGGCAGTGGCAAAAAATGTTTATTATTAAGAGTCCACAGGTACAGAGCTTGGATAGTGACTTGATATTGCACGAGGATTTCCTCTGCGCAGAGCTCCTGGAGTTTGGCTTACTGGAGGCTTACTGGAACACAGCACTGGGCAGCACACAGGAGCACAAGGCAGGCTCCTCTCTGCAGCCTGTGGATTAGATGTTCACAGTCTCTTCTGTGCCCTGCAAAGGCCTCACTTCTGATATGTTTTGGCTGAATTTTTGTTTTTTGAAGGAGGAAGCAGTGAGTTTGTGAGATTTTTAAAATCTAAGCTTGGCAAATTCTCAGCTGAAAACACTGATTTTTTTTTTTAATTTTTTTTTTTTTTTAAGTGCCTTAGACACTGTAGCTCCCCTCCCAAATGAAATCCAATAAAGAAAGCTCTGTTTGAACCCCCTGCATGGGGTTTTTCAAACCAGAGTACACATGATTTATACGATATTATAACAGAAGAAAATAGGAGGTTATTTTAATGAAATGGGAATAGAAGAGAATGGAGTTTGGTTTCAGATGTTGTATGTATTGTGAGTCATCCCAATGCTTTTATGTTAGATTCCTGAGTTACACCAATCAATGAAATTGGCCTGTGCTTTTCTCTCCCTTTCTTCATTTAAACGTCAAAGTGAAATTCAAAGGCTTGTGCAGAACTACTTGAGTCATTCAGAAGATCACTGCCCCACTGGGGATTCTCTTTGTTTCAGCACTTGAACACTATTGGTTTTATTATCTCCATTCAGGTTTTGTGATTATTCTCATCCATAGTCTCCTAACAGTCATTAGAGATGCAGACAGAGAAAGAGTTCTGCCTTTGCATTGCATGAATAAATATAAATACTATTTTCTGACTTGTCAACAATATCTACTAGTGACGCAATGTAGTAGCATATTCTGGGTACTAACAGCCCCATTTGTGTGATATTAAGCCCTCTTCATTCCCGTTGGTTTCACTGCTGTTAACATTTCTCAAGACCAGATGGTTTTTCACTACACTGGAAGATGCAGAGGAACAATAATACTGATGATCAATGAAGGTACAAAGCGTTTTAGCTCAGCTCCACAACAGCCACTAATTGCTTCAGCTCTAAACTTGCTTAAGGTGTGGTTCCATGTTAGAAATCTTTTGATGGCAAAGCTGGTTTAAGTCACTGTTGCTCTTATTTGGGCAAGGTCTTTTTGAACCAGTGCATAGTCCAGATATGTGAAATGGTCCTTCTTTTTTTTCTTTTCTTTCCTTTTTTTTTTTTTTTTTTTTTGAAAGTGACATCGTATAAAAGATTCCTTCAGCGTTAAGGCAGTTACTGGGGAGCAAGAAGAACAGCAGGGAAGAAGTGAGAATGGGGTGGGAATCTCTTAAACCAGCTTTTCCATTGAAGTGTTCATAGCAAGGAAATGCAGAAGAAAGTCAGTGCTTAATTAGAGAGGCCTTGAGGGTTGTTTAATGTACTTAAAGTTGCATTTTTTTTTTCCAAATTTTTGCATGTGTGTGTGTTTGGGTTTTATTTAAACAATACAAAGTTGGAATTGCAATCAGATATGCTGATTTGTGGTAGCTTTTCATTACAACCTGATGTACAGTTTGATCAGATTTTTCAAAAGTTGCTTCTTGCCTACTTTATAAACTGTGAAGGACTGCAGAGCCTGTTGATGAGGAATGAAGACCTTATTAAGGAAAACAAACGAAAAAAACCAGCGATAGTGTCCCTCAACTCAAACCAAATTAAAATCTTACAGTAAGATTTTATAAAGTTAAGCCAATATTTTTAATGGTAAGAGATAGATGCCTGTGCAAGTCTGAGCCACTTCAGCTACTGCTGGTGGTTTCTAGTAGGGGTTTATGCAGGAGCAGGTGGGGAGGAATGAAAGGCTGTTTGTATTTCAGAATGTAAAGCAGACTTGCTTCTGGTTCTTCTCTGGCACTAGTGTGACATCCTCTGGGTGGTCTTCCCATTGCTCATCAATGTAATATCACATCACCTGTAAGAGAAATCTCTTAATTAGTTTGCAGTTGTATTTGAGACAGATGAGCTTGGCAGGAAGAAACGGAGGCAGCGGTGATGAGTTTTGAATTTGAGTCTGAGAAACGTCATTCTGTTTTCCCTGAGGTAAATTCTGATTTTCAGGGCCCACTTCTAACCACTGGGAAAACCCTGTCTCCTGCACAGTCAACCTCCAGTTAAACAAAAGTTTCAGTGGAACATAACAGTCTTGAGTAGGATGGAAATTATCACGTCAATGGAGAAAGGGTAGTGCAGGAACAGAAAACAGACCACTGAGCTGATTTGGACATACCATGTGTCAGTTAAACAGATAGCTCTGTTTTCTAACTCGCTGTGTTTCAGACAGGATTTAATTTTGTCCAGACTAGATAAGTAGTGGTCGTGTTTAGTTGTAGGGCAATGGAGTGGTAATTCTTGGCTTCAGCTTATGTTTTTAATAAGGGGTAGTCTCAGTTTATGGTTTTAGTTGCTCATACCTATTGCTCCAGGGAGAATGGACATTGAAGGCCAGGTCTAGAGCCAAAGAGAACTTTCTCCGTTGGGGTGGAATAACAAAGTTAAAGTTCCATCTCCCTTTTTTTATTCTGTTTTCTATGATATGGCCAAACTGTAAGCAGAGAAATAGTCTTTTGCCTCTCTCTCAATATGTGTGAAGTGAATAAAAATCTGACTGATTCCAAGTAACAACAAGAAGTTTGGAAGGAAATAACACTAGCAATAGTGAAAATTCCAGCCATATATTGCAGTAAATGTGCAATTTTTTAAGCAGTACAACGTTATAGTCCATTCAGTGTTAAACTAAATGGAGACAAGTGCTGCAGCAGATACAGCTATCGTGTTTTTTTGGTATTTCCACTTGAAATTTGCTTGGTAATATCAATCTGAAATACAATAGCCATTAACCCTCATTAACCCTATAGAAGTAAGATCAAGATAGGTGTTCCCAATAGGACAAGTATAAGAGAGGTCTTATGCAGTAGGCCATGAAGTAAATTGAAAATGATCTCAAAATAAATCTTAAAGATGAAACTAAATAAAAAAGGCACAATATAGGAAACAAAGCGTGGTAGTGCTGAGCCAAGCAGTAATTTATTAATGTTTGTCTGCAGAAAAGTAAAGAAACTCTGCATATCTGTTTTGCTTAATTATCTGGTTGACCTCAGTGAAAAGAAAAGCTGAAGTTAAATGCATAACATTTCTCTTTACAGTGTTTTTTTCTCAGTTCCTTTCTTATGAGTACCCATGTGGTTTCTCTGCTTCTAAGCAGAGTGATAGCTCTAGTCATTTTAATAACCTCTGAGAAAGTGCTTCAGGACATATTTGCAGAGCTGAGGTTGCCATGCCACAGCCTTGTCTCCTTACCATGCTCCAGATATTGAACCTTCCCGTAACTACAATTACAACATAAACCACAAAATGTAGATTTACAGATTGTTTTCAACAACACCCATTCAAATTTACTTATATTTACACTAGAAAAATTAGGGTAAGTGCTATTGTGACCAGAGACATAGACCAAGATCAATAACCAACCAATTCTTGGCTAATAAAGCACTTCTCTAAGGTCTATGGTTGCTTTATTCTGACTTTGAGGTTGGCCTCTAATGTCTTATCCATTGACTTTTCCCGTAAATATGTCTAATAGAGACCAAGCTGAACCCTGAGAAGAAAAGATACACTCTGTTTGGTAAGAATTGCTAATTAACTTGGTATGTAAAATCTGTAGCTACTGTCTGCTTTTCGTTTGTCTTTGGTGGCAAATATGCACGTGTAACACAGGTATAAAAGTCAAACATTAATTCCTGTGATATAGCTAGAGGTTTCCTAAAGTAGCAAGCAGTTCAAATCTACTCTATTTCTTATTTTTGCAGTATAAGAATCTTGTGCAATCAGGAAAATGACTACTGCAGAACACATTTGGAGCAGTGTAACAGGATATCTTTGTCATGGACTCTGGTCATATATATTTTACATACATCGATTAAAAGATAAAAGGGTTTTGTTTTGCTTTGCTTTTGAAAAGAAACACGTGTTAGCGTTTCATTGCTTGTCCTAATCCATATGAGTTGTTATATTAAAACTTAGGGCCTGGGCACCCTTTGCTGTGTTCAAATTTGGTGAAAACTGAAAACGTCGTGCACCATATAAATTTTAGGTCCTTGCGGCCTGATCGTGTGAAGAATTGACAAATGTGCTCCAAGTCCAGTAAAGCCTTTTAACATGTACTTTAAAGATACTGGATACTGAGTTGTGTCATTTTTTCCAAGATACTCTCTAACTTCTCAAAAAAAACCCCAACCAATGTTAAATTTCATGTATTTGAATCCTTTGTCAGCTCTTGAATTGTCTGGTAGTCTGTAGGTAGCAATCCGTGTCTTATTTTCGGGTGATCTGTGATACGTCGCTCAACTGCAAGAAGCTGAACAATTTCAGCTTTGGTAGTGGCTACAACAAACCACAGAAAAGCTGTAAGCAGCAGTATTGTAGAGGGTATGCTAAGGTTACTGCGTGGATTACAGTGAAGAGTGCGGTACAGCTTTTTTGAGGCACTTGCAAAATTTTGCCAGGGATGAGCAGACTTATGTATCCATAAAGACGTGTGGAGTGTGTTCACTGAAGCCGTTAGATTAAAGAGAGAATAACCTCCAACTGTTTTACTTGCTTTTGACCTGGAAACAGTAGAAAAAAGACCAAAGTTTATCACTAGAAGGGTGCAAATTTCTGTAGCAGTGGTCTAGTCTGATGGGATATCTCATCTGAAGTAGCCTGGCTGTTAACGGATAGTGAGTTTCCCATCAGAAAACAGACAGTACTGCTTTGAACGGTATGTAATGTTTTGACGGCACATGTGCAGTTAAGCTGATGAGGTTCCATTAGACAACATTAGACGTTAGGCAACATGATGTGGTGTGTTATACTACTGAAAATTTTAAATAGTACACAACCAAAATTATTGTATTGTCAGTTAAAGATGTTCCAGTTCAGATTTTCAGGACCTGATTTTATTAGCACACTAGTGCATTTCTACATCCTCTTTTTGTATGTTAGGGCTAGAAGAATTTACCTGTCTAGCTTGTTTTCCCACCTCCATGGGAGACGCAAATGTATTAAGACATGCTACTACCCTGTGGTTATTTAGACCTGGCAAAGTGCATTTGTATATGAGCACTGCGTTTCTTGTCCTGCTCATCAACACTATTACTTTGCAGACTCCTCAGGCTGGCCGAGTAGGCATCACAGCTTTGGTGGAGCAAGCGTGTGATAGACTGGATTAAAGTCCTGTTCTCAGAGCTCTGCTACCCAGTCCTCGGCTTCAAAGGCATGTAATGGAAAGCCTGGTGCCTTGCTGATGTAAACAAGAGAGTATGACAAACTAAACTTTCAAAGGGATAAGTGTAAATTTGTGAGGTTAAACTGTAGGTTACACCTTAATCTTTCTTAGGAGGATGAGAGTATCACAAAAGATAAATAGTTCATGCTATTTATCAAGTTAGGCGAGTTAGGAGGGCAAGTTAGGAGGGCCTTTGGTAGTTCCTCATGGTGCATGTGATGTGACAGAACTTTCAGAGGTGGGTACGTCCCCTCGCTATGTTCAGGTCAGGGCTGTGCCTGGTACTGCATATCCTCACATTTCCTGTATCTCCCTCTGGAGCATTTAAAGTTTGAACATTGCCAGACAAAGGATGCTGAAGGTTAGGCCTGATGCAATTTGGAAGCTGCTGGAGGGAATCCAAGTGAAGTCAGAAAAGCTTACACCAAATTAGACTTGTGGGTCTGGGCCAGTTGTCTTGGTTCTTGCTACTTTATCTGAGTGGATCCCACAGTGGAAGAACGGCTGCTGGTTGTTGCCCTCCGGGTGACAATATTCTATTCAAAGACATCCATATTAACCACTGAGGAGTGGTGGGTCATTCTGCCATTTTCATTTTGGGTGTTGCATGCTTTCCAAGTGATGTGACTCTGACAGAATTAGTAGTGCTTGCGTGAGAAGATCTCTGTATTGTTACAGTGAACAAAGCAATTAATATGTCTTTAATTTGCACCTAACAAAACGAAAAGGATGCGTTTATTCTGTGTGACATGTAGACAAATTTTTCTTTAAAAACAAAGTTTCATGCTGTGACTACAATTAGCGTAATTGTCAGCTCTTCTCTAAAAACAAATATGTATTAAGAGAAAAGCCAGTATTGTGCCCTCCTCTGGTGTGAAAATGAGACAATCAAAATCTATTGTAATTACCTCAGTGATATTATAATTAGCAACGATTAAGTTATTCCATGCTGTTTTTTTCCTCTTGGCTACAATTAAAAAAGTATATATCTTTCTGTTGCACATTACCACTGATCATTTTACCTCCATACATGTCTCGTAAGTGGCTAAATTAGAAGTAATTTTAAAGCACAACTCCGTTAAAACATATATCTTTCTATTTAACTGTTTTAACCCTTTGCAAGTTTCCTACATCTTTTAACATCTGTGTAAAATAGCCTTGTTTGTTTGTTTTAAATACTCTCTGGGCCATTAAACCAAAGCCATAAAAACGTGGAGAGAACCCTGCTTACTTGTAATAGATGATCTAGGTTTTCAAAAGTCACTGTCGTAAGTGATAAACTGCTGATGCCAGAGATGTTTTATAAGCTGGAACTCAGCATCACACCAAAATCCCATTAGGATACACATTTCTCCATCTGTACCCCCAGTGGGGTTCTGTTTGGGAGACGTGCTCTGGGCAGCCCCAAGTCACATTTTTTCAGACCAATCTCCACTCAAAATGTTGTGATTGCCACTACTTTTAGGGAGGAGAAGGAAATACTAGGAAGTGTATCTCTCTCTGATAGAGCAGGTGTTAGTGGTCCCTATATTATTGCGGCATGCAGGAAACTCAGGTTTAGTTCCCTTTTCTGCCTGAAAGCAGGGGGATCTGTGGGCTGTCCTTATTCTAGGGCTGAAGTACTCTCAGCCTTCTGGGTTTCTTTGTTGAATCTGTTTGACCTTGTGAAAAAGAACATGGATCAAGAAAAGAGGGAAAGACTGACTTTGACCCATCTATTATTTCAGGCCTTCACGTATAATGAAAGAGACCTGTGTTCTCAAAAGATAGTTACTGTATTTTACCATAAAAGATTACAAGGTAATCCACAAGCATCTGTGTCCCAGTCATCAAAACAAAGGCACTTTTAACTCGCAGAGATGAATACAACCAATTTCAGAACTGCTGGTTTGCTATAGAATAGCTGAAAAATATGCCCACTCCATGCCCAAGAAGATTGGAGCAGATACTTGAATCAGGCAGGTAGGAAAAAGCATAAGCCAGTTCTACAACAGACATTAAAAAAGCCAAAACAAACCCCCCCCAAATTCAGTCACATCACTTTCCCTAAATAAATGATTGCCTTGCTGACCAAAAAGAAGCAGCAAAACAGTACAAGAATCCTATGAACTGTAGATCTAGTGTGTCAGCTCTAGGAGGAAATTCTCTGTTCTGTTTGCGTCCCCACTATCTTACAAGAGTTAGTTTTCAATCCTGATGCTATCAGACTTTAAATCTTGTTCTCTCACTGATCATCTAGTCTAGCAATGCTTATTTTGGCACCACTCCAGGACTAAATATGGCAAGTCCTGGACCTTGGACCAGTGTAATTTTCATTCCCTGCTAAGTGCCTACATTTTTAACCACACAGAGGCAGAGCTCTGAGCCTCAGGCTTCCTTTGTGTGCATGTCAGTGATGTTAATAATGTCTCTATTGGTATCTTGTCTCTGAAGTGAACTCCTAAGGCTTTCATTTTGCGAGTGGAAATCCTTTCTAAAAACGATTCCATCTCTGACTCTGTATGGGGTACTGCAATCTAGTCTCATTAGAGACAGAGAAAGCTCTTAGGCCAGCTATGGAAAGACAACAGGAAACTTTATTTCATCCAACTTTACCCCAAAATGAATCTATGATTTGCTTTTTATTTTAGTCATTAAATGGCTGTTTTCAGATCTCATACGAAAAGGGCCCCATCCTCTGAAGTTCAGAGTGAACTTTATTCAGCCAGGAGTTAATGATGTTCTTTACCTTGCAGAATGATAATGCTAGAAATGAAATTCTGATTATGTTGGAGGGCTGATGTCCAGTTCTGGAACAGCACCAATTGCTCCTTTTAACTTTGTTAAGGGGAAGAGGGTGTCCTAAAAGAGAGCTGCTGGCTGGGCCTTGGGGTAGTGGTCACGCAGTTCATTGAATCGGCTACAATACCGGTGTGAGGAAAGAATGCAGTTTTAACTCCTGCTGCAGTTGACTAATTCTTCTTTTAGCTTGCAACTTATTCTTTCGTCTCTGCAACTTATATTCAGAATTGTCAGGTATGTTTTTAGAAACCTGTGTGTACCATGCATAGGAGGAGAAGACACAACCAGATAAAATAGGTTAGAGAGAGAGTACGCCTTTCTTGCAAGAGAGCATACATGTGTAATACTAATGATATTTATTAACGCTAAATATTGATGGGAAGTCTGTTCCTGTAAATGATCAGCCTGAGATGTGATGTGGGAGTTGGGAAGCACCTGGATGCTACAAGGAGCCTCTCAATACCTTTGTTTATGTTGCATTTCTTTCCTAATTATGCTCGTGCTTAACTAGGTTTGGATGCCTTGTCTTCACTCTTTCTGCCCCCTCAGATGCTCCTTATATTAGTATATGATTTTTATTTTTAAGTCTCGTATTTGTTTACATACTGACTTCTTACTCGAGACCAAGCACTTTGTAGGAGAAAAACATAGCTCTGGAGTCCTGACATTTCTGCTTTTTTAGAGATTTTTAAAGACACTTCTCTGTGTCTGGTCTGATGTACATGTACTGGGCAGTCATTTATATTCACCAAGTAGTAGCAGTGCTTCATTACTGGCCTTATGAAGATCGCTTCATAAAAGAGCTTGGCAGTAGGGTTATGACAGTTACGCTACATCAAAAATACGGATTCTTTTAAGTTTGTTAGAAGTGGAACATTTTGAAACGTTGCAACGTATACAGAAGTCATTTGCATCCTGGCTTTTGGGTAGAACCACTATCATAGCTTGCAATTCTTTTGGTTCATTAGCACCTAATATTTTCCTCTGACAGTGCATAAGCAGATCTAACAAGTGTCAGTGATGGCTAATTATTCAGGTTGGGGAACGTGCTGCATGGCTGCAGGGGCATTTATTTAGTGATATCATACTGATGTTGACGTATAAAGCTAGCCGGATTTTGGGAGCTCGTGGGAAGTCTTCATCCTTATATCCTCTAAGGATTCTCTTTTCACTTTAGTGTGGAGGACTGAGTCTATGCCATCTCGCTGACAGTTATACAGAATTAGTAAACTAATCCTGTTCCTCACTGATGATCAAAGGTAGGGCCTTGTAAAATGAGAAAAGAAAAATGCACCGGCGTGACAAAAATAAACTAAGAATAACTCAGTTATTGTTCCTGTTTCTGGTAAAGTGCTCAGTGCCACTCTGACAATGAAGAGCAAAGCCAGAATGAACACTTTCCTGTTAGCATCAATGTGGCCCATGTCGTTAGAATAAGGAAATGATTTTAAGTAGACTGAGCTGTGCTGCCTTTTGTACACAAGAAAGGCTAATCCCATTAAAAGTAATGGTCTGAGATTGCTCACTCCAAGTACTGTTAATGAGTTAAGTTTGTTCTGTGTGTAATGAGTCCTCGGTGTTCTTTATGTCCTCCTTGCTGATGAACTGCATAGCAGGAGCTGTCACAAGCTTAATTATGAAAATTTCCATGAGTGAAAATATCAATTTAGGAGCAGAGATAAATAAACGGCGTTTGTGAGCTTCATTGTGTAGAGCACAGAGCACTCTCTGCTCTCCTAATTTTTTTGGTAGTTGCAGTTTGGCAGAGCTCAAATTTAAGCCTGTGTTACTTGACTTAAATTTTCATAATGTCAGACCTAAAAAGCCATGTTAAAGATTGCATTTACGTTATATAGGTCCCACTGCACAAAATCAGAACAGGCCTCTTTTTACAGCACAACTTGGTTTCCTTTAGTCTGTTAAGGATTTTGAAACCTATGAAATCGTTACCATCCATTGTTTCCTTTCTTCCCTACCTCTGTTTGGGATGTTTTACGAGCCAAATTGTAAAGGTCTCAAATCTTGCTTCCATCTCTGTTTAAATCCACTTCATTTTGGCTTGGGTATAAACATTGCATGTATAGCCATTTGGTTATCATGGTTACAGGGATCAAACTGGGAAAATTCTCCATGTGAGGAATTTGACCAGCCCAGAAAAGATGTAGGGCAAGTTTACCGCAGCATTTTATTTCTGCTGGCAACTAGCGAGTGTTTGGAGGATCAAGTCCGAACTTAGACTGAATCATTATGCGGAATTTTTTTCACAACATGAAAATACTGAAAATAATTATATCGATTAAGGCACCTTGGAAGGGGCAGAAAAGCATCTCATGCATATGCAGTAGCGTAACAGTTTAGAATTTTCTATCTCTTTAGTATTGAACAGGAGTGTTTGATCAGCTATCTAAACGCTGCTTGGCAAGGAATAGTGACTGTATCAGACAACATATGGTTCTAGAGTACACATTTGCAAATTAAGTGATATCTGGTCACAAAATGTGTTCACTTTTTATTTTAAAACACAACTTGCCTCCCCCCATTTTCAGTCACAGCCACAGTGAGTAGATTATTCAATAAAAAACACTCTTGAATAGAAGACAGATCGGATTCAATAATAATAATAAAATATCTTAACAGTGACATTAATAACCTCAGCTCCTAGCTCAGAACTTGTTAGCCAGATCAGCCTCCAGCACAGTATTAATGTATCCATGAAAAGGAGGAAAGAAAATGTAGATGCTTTTATTTTATATCCATATCTAAGCTCCTTTGCTGGTGGCAGCCACTTTAAAGCAGTCAGTGCTTGGGAATCGGATTGTTTTTGTTTTTTAATAACAAGGTTTTCAAACTACAATGGCTGTTCTGTTAATTGGGATGCCATTTGTAAGACCTTGAGACCTGGCTCTGATCATGAAAAAAAGATCAGATCTTATGGACAGAGATACTAGGTTGAAACCTGCATATTTAGGGGAAACCCCAAGTACAGATTTTACCAATGTTCTCTAATTTGCTTTAAAAAAAAAAAAAAAATCCAAAACCTACTTGCAAAATTATCCCAAGCCTCAGGCATATAAAGCAAGACCTGAATCTCATTACTAACTTGTCTTCTGCGTTAGGCTGTACACCTAGGCCTGCATCAGAAAAGACATTTATGTACCTAAACTCCTGTGGAAGTTGGTAGGAGTTTAAACACTCAAATATAATGTAGGATCTGGCCTGTTGTATAAATCCATGCTAGCCTGATTATGATACCACTGTTTTAAATAGTTCTCTTGTATGCATAGATAAGATCAGGCCCTTTAGATAACATTTGCTTTCACTGCGTCGTGACCGTTCTGCTGTATGGCATTTATTAGATGAGAAAGTGAGCTCGTCCCAACCAGTATTGCTCTATTGCAGCTCTTTCCTCCTTGTATTGCCATCAGTTTCCTACCAAGGTTGCAGCAGTGCATTATCAGTGCTTTGCTTTTCAGCTGACTTGTAAGACAAAGTTCTGGGCTCCCTTAAAGTTCCTATTAACTGAGGCATTGTGCAAAATAAAATCAGGGCAACAGTTACTCGCAGTTTATGGAGTAGCAGACTTAAGACTAGCCCATTGTAGCCAAAGCAAAGCCTTGCTGGCAGTGATAATCAAATAACTGAGGTTCTCGCAGGGTTAAAGGTGCTTCTGTCATGACCACTGTTCTCAGCAATGCAGAACTTGGTGGCTACTACAGCCTTTTTCTAGTACATTCCACTAATTTCCTTTAAATTCAAAAGGCTGGTAACCATGAAGTAATGAGGAGGCGTGGATGCTGAAAGATCTCTGGAAGCAATAGGTGTTGAACAAGTTGTTAAACAAGAGAATTGGATGTCTTTTTTCATCATTCTGTATGTAGCATTGATTGATTGGAGTTTGAATAGGTATTGGTTTTAGATAAGCAAGACAAAGTGGAAGATCAACGGCAGCCAGTGAGGATCCGTGTTAGAAAAGGACTGTGTAAAGATAGTATCTCATGAGGATCTGACTAGACACAATTCTATTCTCCTCTCCTTAAATCTAACATCTAACTTCAAAGATAAAAATACTTAGCTTAAGAGAGAAAGGCAAAGCAGATAGTTTAGGGTGGTAGAATGGCCAAAAGTCAACAGTTTCACCTACCAAGGATTTGTACGCAAAATTGCCTTCCCAGTACCACTTGGCTGTGAGAACTTTGCACTTCTAGTAGAGAGGCAATGGAGGCAAAGAAAGGCAGTAAGTGCCAAAGACCACTTGGTAAAAGAGCTGAGAGCAGAGCTGGAGTTTATTGAGTCCCAGAGTTGTTCTGTGACTGCAAAATTACACTTCAGGCCTCTAACAAAAGCTGGTTTAAAATGTACTTGTAACTTGAGAATATACACAAAACCTCTTACCTAAAATGTTTTAAAGTAACCAAATTCAACATTTTATACAGGAAACGGATATATTTTGATTGCACACATCATTTTTCTCGTAGGTACTAATAATGATATGAAAACAGGTGGTAGATGAGCATTTCTCATGGTCGATGAACAGCAGTGATGGAAAATAATGCATTTGTTACTGTGGCTCATCCTGTGGGGTCTCTAGGTCTCTGTTGTCATCTTGGAGTATCTTAAGTTTTTGCCTATGTACAAATCTCTTTAGAAATATGAAGGTTCACATTCTTGTGATAAGGAGTGATGCTTTGAGTGAGACAAAGGTTAATCCATTGGTGTGAGCCCTAAAATGGGGAATAGGGGATGGAGATCTAGACCTTGCCTGATCACAGATCTACCATGAAAATTTATGCCAGTCACGCCAGTCTTCTCAAGCTCTCTTTTGTCTGTCCTGTTCGTTGACTGTTAGCAGTTTCTAACAGTGCCTAGCTAAAGGGACTCTTGACTGCAAGTGGAGTAATATGCCTTTGTTCTGTAATTAAGAAATCAAATTAGCAGAAAGTACAAATGTCATCCATCCTCTTCATGCCTTTAGGACATGAAAGTAATAAAGCGGTAGTCTCTCTGAGCCAAGTGAGATCCAAATATGGGTGCAGGAGACCCTGCAAGGGTAATTGCACAAGCAGCCCACTGAGAAAGAAGTAAGTTTGTAAGTGCAATGCTACTGAAATGTAGGAGTGAAAGCAGAGACTGGTGCACTGTGGGGGACTCTCATTCAGTTTGTGATGTAAGATAGGGATCCAACTGTTTGCAATTAAATTGGAGAATAATTTGGTTCTGAAGAATCTTTTCTCTTGAGAAACGGGGAATTCCTGTTAAAATCATTCCAAGCTAAGTATTGGGGATGGCCTTGACTACCAGCACAGAGCAAACATCCTGAGTCTGACACTGAACTTGCTAGGATTTGCAAGCTGAAAAAACACACCATAGAAGACACTGGCGATACCAGTGTACTACAGTTACTGCTGTGTAAGCAATGTCACTCGCATCCTCCTCAGCTCCATCAGCCTTTTGTTTTACTTTATACTGAGATTGGAAAGTAGAGCATTAAGTTTTGCATGCTCAGTCCTTTGCTGTATCATGCCACAACCTTTAATGTTACAAAAGCCACCTCTTTTACTTAAGCATTTAATTCAATTTTTATTGTGCAAATTATGCTTAGCCAAGCAGTACTGTTTAATTGATTAATAAATTACCATTGACTGTCAATGTTCTTGGATTTCCCCTCTGTGCTATTGGAAGCACAGCTGACAGTAATTAAATAATCATTTCATCACCAGTGATGATTGAGTTTATCTAATTCAGTAGCTCTCTTATGTAACTAGTGTTAAGTTTGAACTCTTATAGGATTATATTGATTGATAGAGGAAGACCAGAAAGATAGCTACTGTGTTGTTTCTTGCGCTCGGAAGAGTATGTAAGAAGAGTTGTCCCGATAGGTTATTTGACACACAGGTAAATAGGCATTTTTTTTTTTAAACCTTGAAATCTATAGTGCTGTAACATGGCTCATTGAAAGTTCAACTTGTAGGACTCAGCATTCAACAACACTAATTTGTGTCCTCACTAATTTGGAAAAATGTGTAATACAGATGATTGCTATTCAGGTAAAATAAAATGAAGAGAAATCTGGCTTAAGCGTGTTAGCTTAACTCCTAAGTAAACCTTTTAAAATAATAACATGTGAATATGTGTATCCACATACATATATGCTTTAAAATGTATCCTCTCTGTCTCATCAAGTAAATAACCATGCACTAAAATTACACTGCATATTTCATGCACTTCTTAAGTGCCATCTTGTAATTCTCACAGGCTACATTCTGATTTCAGTAACACCAGTTAAAGTGTCCCCCAGTCAGAACAGTTATTCTGGATTGACAAAATATAGCTGAGATCATCGTAGTGAGTGAGAATTATGAAACGTGACAAGCAGCAGAAAGAGCTCATGGAATTTTCTTCAGAAGAGCTGTCAGGGCACAATTCAAGCCCAATTGATCAGGGATGGCTTTAGAAAAATGAAATTAATTCTGCCATCATAACAAGAAGCAGATTGGATGAAAGGTTAGAAGCTCAGCTACTTGGTGCCTCGCCTTGCAAGTTCTCCTACAGGGAAAACTGGCATTTTCAGCCAAAAGTCAACCTTTTGTCATTTGAAGGTAAGTGCCTAGTTTGAGTCTGTCATCTGGGTGTAAGGGAATACTGTGGAGAATTGTGGATGATGCCCGGTTTCAATTTTGCTTTGTTTTAGTTAAGGCTGGGACTAAACTTTTGATGTAAAGTGTGCCATCAGTAAGTGTGATTGTTGGGAAAATGGGAAATCAAACGTGCAGAAGTAGTAAATGTAGTGAATGGTCAACAAAAGATGACCTGAGGGACACCTATTTTTAAAGGTACACAGCAGGCTTTATGTCTGTCCACAGAAAGAGTGTCTTTGGAAAATTGTCTATTATAATCTAGGGAAAACAATTTCTCCACCACATGCATTACACGTGACATTTAAAATGAAGGCCCAAGTGATATACAGAAAGTTCCTTGTTCATAAGTACCATGTGGCTTTGAGTCTAAATTTAATGAGAGTGAAGAGCAAAATACCCTGAAACTGAGCAGTTGAAGCACTCACGCAGCTTTTATGACAGTGATAAACTATCCAAGCTCTGCTCTTCTTGCTTTATGATGCTTCTGTCACCTCCTCAATGAAAATGCCATCTTATTATGTACAGTGGGTGTACATTATTCTATATATATTCTAAATCATTTGACTATTTTGGCTCTCCATTAATGGCAAATTACAGTAGAACTTGAAAGGAAATGTCTGTGATAACTCTGTGAACATTGAAAGAATTAATTATGATTGATTTTGTTAATTAAGTTCAGTGGCTAATGTCTTTACAGTAATGGGATGCTTAAAAGACAGAGGCAGTATTAAGTGTTGCACCTATAGCTGAGTTGAAGAGGTTCAGTGCAATGCAAGTATCTATCTCCATGTACAAGACAGGCTGTCAGGGAGTCACTTTTATTCTAGGCTCGTGTTTTAGATGAAGCTTGTCTGGTAAACAATTATCAAGCAAACCCTTCTTGTTTACATGGCACTGAATATATTACACTAAAATGATACTTCTGCCAGTTCTATTTTCTCATTAGGTCTAAGGGTTTGAGACAGGTTCTGGTCATAGCTGTCCAGTTTACTTTCTTTCACTCATGTCTAGCTGCGTTAGCCCGTCTACGTAGAGATAACTCCGTCTTTTCCAGTCAACAGTGGTTTCCCAGAATCGCTTTCATGATGCACTTGCCAGTGAATCCTTATGGAAGGTGTCTTTGCCCTCCGGCAATTGCCTTCACTCCTTATTTTCTATTGTGTCCCCGTCTGTGTCCCCCCCTTGAATTTAAGTCAGGAGAATAGGAAAAGGCTAAATCCACCCACTGAACTCATTCTGCATGTGTGTATATATGCACATATGTGGACTTCCATAGGGTTAGAAGCAGCAGATGAAAGAATTAGTAATTGATAAGATTTTGCTTCAAAAATGCAAACCCAATTTAGCATTGACAGAATCATGCAGCTGGATGGCATAAGCTGACTTTGTCCTCGTGATAAACATACTTCAGATAAAATACCTCAACACAGATTCTTCTGATGCATTATGTATTATCTTGAACAAGCATCCTAATGCCCAGTATAGATTTGGCCTTGAAATTATTTTTTATAGCTGAGTATATGTTGCTTTAAAAGAAAGCTGCCACTTGCTATCTCTGTACCCTTGCAGAAGCTTGCCAAAAAAGGTTTCCCTCTTTTTCCTGCAGAATTATTTGTTTTTCCTGACACAAAGGAGAGTGCTTTGTCATTGTTTTCTGTATAACATTGATGGATTTCATGTTGAATGGGTATTGGGTTTTAGTTAAACATGACAGGGGAAGAGATTTATAGGCAGTGGCCGCAGAGGTTGTTTGAAAGGCCCAATAATGCTTCACTGCACAGATGTGTTTTCAGTGTTCTCTGATGGTAAAGAACCAACCGGCTCATATACACTCCACCCTCATTACAGAGCTATCCTTGAAAAGCCGAGTGTTAACAACTATATAGGTTTTCTTTCTTTGGAGTTTCAAAGTAAACAGGATTCAAGGAGCAGCCTTATGTCAGGAATGCTCTACTAATGAGGACAAATTATATTCTAATCAGGTTTCTCCATTATTAATTCACTGTTATTCTGCTCTCTTTTTTCCCCCCTCTCCTCCTCTTTGTGTCCAATTTAAAGTTGCAGAAGAAACATGGGGTGGAGTGTTTTTCTTCTGGTGCTTGTTATTCATATTAAGTAGTCTACTCTGCCTTTGGTGTGATGGTGGGTGTTAAGAATTTAAATCCCCCCCTAATGCATTGACAGGATAATATGAATCACCACCCAGAAAAAAATCCTATATGGATCTCAACAGCTAAGGAATACTGGTGTGGTTAAGTATATTTCTATACACAAAATATAACTCATTCTGGTTCTTCATGCTCCTATGGAATTTCAGGATTTTCTTAAAGGGATTTTCATATTTTGCTTCTGCAGAGAAATTTGAAAAAGCAAGTAAATATATAGATGTATTTTTTATAATTGTGTTATTCTTTCTTTGTTCTACTATAACTTTTACATGTTTTCTTGAACCAATTCCTAAAACAAACCTAAAAGTAAGATTAAAATGGAAGCATGATAATGGAATAAAGTAAAACTCACTTGGATGCATTGCATCTTGTTATTTTATCTATGTACTTTGGTTTTGGACCACATTCCATCAGAAAGTGCGTTATTTCCTCAGCTCTCCTGGAGAATGGGTAGTGAACTGTGCTAAGTGCCAGCTCACAGGGTGTGTGCACTCATTCAGTTTCCACCACAGCCACGTTGCCGTGAATCCTCACTATCTCTAGCAGATTTGAAGCACTCGGGGCCTCATTAGCAGCTTGCCAGGAGCTGGAGAGCTGCAGCTAATACAGGAACATCGTACTGGAAGGAATTGCCTGGGTCACTGAGTCCAGTCCTCTGTCATTGCAGGCTACCACATCGTATAATTCTTTTCATCAATTGATCAAGCTCCATCTTAAAAGAAGTCTGTTATATTTAGCACTGTTTTGATTGTTAGAAACCTCATTCCTAGCTTAAGTAGATAGTGCCCATTGACACTATTTTTTCTTACGCCAGCATTGTCCATGGTTTTAATTTGTTGATTATTTACCTGCCCCTGTCCCTCTTTGTGTTTGTCCCTGAACAATCGTCTCTCTTTCATTTTGCAATGCTCAGTTGACCAAGTTTATTTTGTCTTCTCGTACAAGATGGGCTTTTTCTTCCAGTTATCTTCCTATTAGTAGGTCCTTCTCTCCAATTTGAAATACTCTTTATTGAACATCAGTGTTGAAATTTGCAGAACATAGTCTGGAGGAGGACTCAGCAGGAACTCGTATCAGGGAATTAGCACATCCTAACCTTCGCTAGAAAAATCTAACCTAATTAATAGAAAAAAATTACATTCTACCTGGTTATACTGTGTTGATGGTGTAGAGCAAGAACAGGCTTCTTTCTCCTTTTTCATTTTTCATTTCCAGCTGATGAGATCCCATATTAGAGCAGAGATTCTTGTTAGTTCCCACAAAGCCTTGCACTCATCATTTTTCAAGTGAGTCCCTTTTCCTCCTTGAGGTCACCAAATACTAGTAGGAGCCTCCTCTGTCTTGAGGGTGAGGTGTGAGGATCTGCATCTAAGAATACACACCAAAAAGCTCCCAAGTCCTTCCCCAAAACCCAAGGAGTTTACGGTATGATGTTACTTGTACTTTTGTCTTCTTTCAGAGTTGGAAGCTAATTGCTCATTAAGCAAGCTCACCTGGATTGAAAACACACAATAAAGAAAGCTGTTACAGTAATGGAAGAATCTTAATGCGTTTGGGTCTAAATTTTGGAGTACGAGCTTCCATAACTCCCTACTGAGATGTGCTTAGCCTTCAAGTTGCGGCCTCAAGTTGCAGCAGGGGAGGTTTAGATTGGATATTAGGAAAAATTTCTTCACTGAAAGGTTTATCAAGCATTGGAACAGGCTGCCCAGGGAGGTGGTTGAGTCACCGTCCCTCGTGGTTGAGTCAGCATCCCTGGAGGTATTTAAAAGACGTGTAGATGTGGCACTTAGGGACATGGTTTAGTGGTGGACTGGGCAGTGTTAGGTTTAGGGTTGGACTGTATGATCTTCAAGGTATTTCCAATCAAATGAGTCTATGATTCGTGTCCACTCTCTCAGACTTCTTCTCTAGCCCTGCACAAGAAGTGTCACAACTTGGTCCCCACAGATTGTCTAGGAAGGAGGGTTCATGTCTGTTCTAGGATCTCTCATGATGATCGACGCAACTTTTATTTATTTTCTGCTTCTAATCCTAGAAAGTATTTCTTTCAACCTTGTTAGGTGCTTGGGTCTAGGATATCTTTAAAGGAAAAGAGATCTCAAAAAAATTTTGCAAGGCCCCTCACCTTCTTGAGGGAGGCCCCTCATGCAATGCAGATAGAGGTGATGGTCAACATGGAACTATCTGCAAGACTGGGTCCTGTTTTTGAGATATAACTACCCTGAACTGTATCTGCCTTTAGTTCTTGGATCTCTGTCCTGAATCTGTGGTCTTCATTGTTATAAATATTTAAATATTTTTATTCCTATTAATGTTTTATAATATTATTTATTAAATACAAGAGTTTAGAGCAATTTGTCATCTGAATAAAAATAGTGCATTTCATTTCAAGTCCAGGTTGTGCTGCAAAGTATCAATGTAATACAATGTGTTCAAGATGGTTTTTTAATGCTTATTTCCCCCCTCAAATTGGATGCTGGCTTTCAATTTGAATATTGAGCTACCTGAACTGAATTATTTATCAACTTTAATTGGATTTGCAGACAAGTCATATTTGCACATCTTTTCTAGGAAAAATGGAATTCTTTCTGGGAACTTTTTAAAAACACAAGGTTGAGGACATACAGCTAATTAACTTTACATTTCCTGTCAGCTTCATTCTTACTTTCCCTCTCTTGCTTTTTTTTTTTTGTCTAGAAAACTAAAGTGTGGGAAATGGTGTTGTAGCTCTCCGATTATAAACTAAAACAAGTTACAGCACACACATTCAATCTAAAGTTAGGTAGTTTTTCTTTTTCATACTTATAAATTATTTGTATTTCTATATTACTTAAATTCTCCAGCGAAGGTCTTGTTACGTTAAGCCCAGCATGAACACAGAGTGAGAGTCCCTTTCTGAAGGAGGTTACCCATGTGGCTGTCGGAAGCAGCTCGTGACTCCAACCACCTGCAGAAACCAGACAACGGAAAGTTTTTGTGGAGTCACATTTCCTTACCCAATCTTCTTCACAGGCTGACCCAAGCTTATTTTGGCCACAGCACAGCATCAAACCTGAATTATGCTATTCACCCTGAATTATATCCATGTAACAGTTATTAACGTATTTTCTGGCCCTTCCAGTGTGCACTGCTGCCGAAGTTGAAGAAAACTACTTCTATGTGGAATCTGTGGTATGACACCATGGAAACTACTGGAGAATTTGAGGATGTTGTCTTTGCCTATAGCGCATCCTTCATTGCTGGTAGCGTGAGGCTTGAGTTTTTAATGTTACTTTGAGGCATGGGAGATTTGTAACTAATTTCCAGATACAGTCCATGCAGTTTATCATTCAAAAAAAAAAAAAAAGTGTCAATATGTTAATCAAAAAGAACATAAATTTTATGCAGTTACTCACAACTTTATACAATGATTACATGTAACTACATTGTTATTACAGTCTCCAAATTAACTAAATATAATTATACTGTAATTCCAAAAGCAATTGCTGTGTGGCCAGAATTCATTTATATAAACCTAGACTAAGCATTGAATTGACTAGGAAAGTGAGGTAAATCTAATTGAGATAGATTGTGCAAACCTAATCAGCAGAGATATTTAATGGCAAAGAGAACAAAGAATTAAATAAAGCAATGCAAAGGCTATTCAGAGGAGTGGATATATGAGATAATAGGCCTCTCCATCTCCGATGTCGTCTGTCTGATTCAGTCATTCATTCCCTGGTATTTTGTTAGTTGGCTGTCGGTTTGCATTGTATGTAAATATATATACGCTCATGTACGTATGGAGGACAGGTTTGCCATTCCTCTACAGGGTTTTATCTTGGTATTACACATCTCGCTTCCAAATGCTGGTGCTTCGCTAAAATCAGGAGGATGATTAGACTTGCTTGCTGTCGCCATCTCATTTATCATTAGCTGTTATGATTTTGTGATAAAATCCTGATGAGCCAGAAGAACTTCAGGTTTGCTCTTAAGTGTTCAATTCAGTTGTCTAAGAAAGAGGAACGTGTAGAGGGTGCCATTGGGTTCTCAAGACCACAATGTGGAACCTATGGGAGTTTCACACTCTTCAGAAGTCACATGTGAAGGCCAGTTTTGAAACCCAGAGCATCTTAACATATTAGGTGACTACAGGTTGGCAACTGAAACAAACTGTAGGCTGTGACACCCTGATGGCTGCAAAGAAGGCTGAGGACCATTTCTGCGTTTGCCACTCTGAGTGCAATCCCCTAGGAACTGCCAGGGAGCCTGAGGGTTGTACTTAGGATGAATGTTATTATATCAGCTGATAATTTCCAGTTTGCAGAACACAGGCTAGTTCTGACCTCATCCCTTGATTGCATGCTTGATTACATCCCTTGAACCGGCTACAGAGAAAATGGGAGGCACGTAGCAGCTTTCCATCAAAGAGACCCTGCATAGCAGGATATTGAAAGGATATTAAAATGGTTTTAATGTAGGGGAGGATTTGAAGTAAATAATATATAATGATTTTTTTTTAAAGAAGGAAATCTGAAAAATCAGCTTGTTCCTGTAGGTTACTTTCACTTTTAAAAGCTGTAAGTTCATATTGATCTTCCTGTTAGTGCATGCATGATGTTTATTGCCTTACAAATCTTTGTATTGGTGTCATATCTTTTTGTTTGTTTTGTATGCTGATCTGCCATTCAGTCATACAAAACATCTAATTTCACTAATTTTTCCATACAGATCTAAGATGATCTTTTGGAACATCTTGGATTTCAGGCACATGTCTGAATACTGCTTAATATTTCTGAAACTGTAAAGCAAAACTATCTTTTTTTTATATAGCAGCATTGTCCAAATGATGGACTCAAACATCTTGTTTTAAAAAGAATATAATTGTGTTGTTAAGTAATGCTTCAAGACAGGAGGAGAGAATATGCATGGGTGGAATTTTCATCCAAAATTGAGATGTGGAGGGGAAGAGGCAGAAAGAGATGGAAGTCCTGTTTTTGATGGCAGAAGCTGCAGTACTGAAGTGGTGAGCCTAAGGAACTAGAGGCAGATGGGCAGAGCAGATGATAGGAGACCAAGGAAAGTCAGATGTTCACATTTTTATAATAAACACAAACAACATACTATTCCTCTGGTGTTCGTTATCACTTAGGAGTTAGAATTGCTGACATGCCAGATGAGTGCTTATACCCTTGGTTAGAGATACAGCGAAGTTCAAGCCCATTAGTCCATAAGCTGTGAAGTTCTGATTTTGGAATCGTACCATAAGCAGAACAAGCCCCGAGTTTAAAAGAAAAAATATTGATCAGAAGATGAATGTCTTATTACTTAGAATTATATGCATATCCTGGAAATTTGACCTCCTGTGGATGTATGGAGAGAAAAGTGACAGCTTAAAAAAGTCGTATTGATGTTTGGGGGGATTATTTTGGCTATATGAACACTGATCAATGGATCCACTTGTTAGAGTTGAAATGGTTGCTTTTTCAGTAAAAAATGAACCAGATGTGGTGTACGTGGTAAAGTTCAAGTATTCACAGAGATATACAGCAAATTAACCTTTAACTGTTACTAACCTTAGAAAAACGCTTGATAGATGATACAGTTGTGCTTCCTTTGATGAATCAGGTTTTCTCTAAAGTATTCATACCATTGTGGATACTTATGTTTAAAAATTTATTTGATCTTCCTTACGATTCTCTTTTCATGCCATTTATCTTTATGGAGCAAAAAAGGATGGTACTGCCACATACGTTTGTGTTGGAATTCCGTAACTTGTAAGAAGTCATGATGCAGATAGTTTATTAGAAATACTTAAATAAAATTGTTGGCTTTATGTTGTTACTATGAAATACAGCAATAGCCATAACTGTGCATTAATTGAAAGTGAAAAATTAAATGTCACCAGAAATATGGTCTCTTTGTTACCCACCTACAGTTTGGGGCTTTGCATACATGTGATGTATTCCTCAAGCGTGGCAATGGGAGTTCAAAGAGGGTGCCTGAAAAACCCATCCAAGTGACACTCTATGCTGTATCAATGCACAGAATTGAAATGCTTTTAATATCCAGACCACTGACCTCATACATTTACGATGTATGTAGTCAAACAGTAGTGCAGAGCACTGATTGGAATGGCTAATAATTCTAGTGGAGTCATCACAACACAGCAGTGTTGACCCATACTGATAGGAGACCCTTCATCCTTGGACAATTGGTATTACAGTGCAGGTAACAGAGTTGCATGTCAAGATATACCACTGGCCACGTATGATACTCATCACTGTCATCAAAAGGCACAAGGTTGTGATTCTTTCCAAGTTGCCATCCTAATGTTTTGATAATACTTGGCTAATATTAAATACCCTTGAGATACAGAGAAATGGTAACACCACACGCACAGTTTGTAACAACAAACTCAGGCCTACTGATAAGCATTGACACAAGTCAATGAATGCACTGAAATTATTTGTGCAAGCAACGATTCAGTCCAAAAGAATATGGGTTAGAGAATAGCTGGTAAATACCAACTGTTGCACTGTGCTACCAAAAACCCCATTATGAATTTACAGTATCTGTGGATTATGCAGATGTCGCTACAAATTGTGTCAGATCTGACACAATATAGGTTGAGAATGCCTAGATGACATTTTAAAGAGTCCTCAAAACTCCTGTTTGTCATCCATGTCAGAAATAAAAGACCTTTAAATCTTGACCCAGCCCTAGTGGTAGTCTATGGCTGCATGCAGTAGTAAACGCTGAACTGCAGATTTATGGCCTGTGTCCACGGGGCTTTCCCAGTGTTGGAGTTAGCCCCTCAGCAGACCTTGCCTGCCATAGGACTGGAGGAACAACGATTCACAAGAGCAGATCTGGCGCTCAGGACTCCCCTGCTGAAGCCCCGAACACCTGCAGCTACTGTTGCTTTGAAGTAGAGTTTTGGGGTGCTCAACACAGATATAAATCAGGCACTTACTGTGCTTATTTTCTATGACTTTCTCTCGTGGTACCACAGGGATAAACCTGAAGTAATTCCAACAGCTTCAGTGTAGTTGCTTTAGATTTATACCCACATAAACAAGAGCCCTATTTGCCCATTGTTTCTAAAATATGGTGTTTCTCTTTCATATCAAACTTCAGTGGCTTATTTTATATTCCCTTACATCACATTTTATCACAGATAATCCAGGAATATTGTTTCTCCAAGTAATAAAATTGTTCTTCGGTGCATGACCAGAGTAAGGGATATTGTGTCTTTTAGACATCACGTATAGACAAGAAGATATAAATGAGAGTTAATAACCATCAAATGTGTCTATTTCCTTTTCATATAAATTAGAGCATGCTTTCCTACTGAATTTTGCAAGAAGGAAAACAGACTCCCTCCTGCTGATGTGGGGAAGCAATGCTAAATCTCCCTAAAGATTCACTCTGGCTTCTTACAGCTGTATCTTAGTACCTTTTTATATGCAATTTTACTTCATTTAGTCTTTAAGGTTGTGCCTGAGGTTAGTTTAAAAGGTTAGTTAAATGTTAATGGATGTTAATGCTGCAATTAAATTGTTAAATCAATTGAAAACTGTGGCTCCATCTCTATCTGTGTTAGTGCCGGCCTGAGTTGCATTGGCGTATAAATTAAAAGCTGTAAATCTAGTGAAGTCTAATTAGAGACCAAATTTCTCATTTATCTTATTTTCACAGGACTGTAAGCACTGATAGATAATCAACGAAGGGCTAAAACTTTTTAACATTAAAAAACTATTTTATCTATTTCAGGACTCAGGTGACTGATTATAATTCAGATCCAATTACTGTAAAAGGTCATATGTGAAATGAAGTTCTTACAGACACTACAAGTTTTATTTTACAAGTTTGCATACAGTGCTGCAACATCTACGTCCCAAAAAAGGAAAAGTAAATACACTGTACAAGATCATCTAAAAACGCTCTTCGATTAGCATCCCTCGTGTAACCCTTTGAAGTTTGTGATCTTAACACACAGGCGCATCTACTCTCCAATACTGCAGCACAAACTGGAGCTTCCCCAGTTACGCGTGTGCGTAAGAACCTTGTTGGGTCTTCCCTTCAGTAAGTAAAAATAATTGGCAATACACTTAAATACATTTGCCATAGATACAGCATTACAAATTCTTGAGTTGATGAGAATGATTATTTCCATTGTTATGTTAAATTAGCTACTGGCAATCTGCCATTTAGAAAAAAAATAAGAAGAAAAAAAAGCCCAGGCTATTTTATCTAGGGAGGTCTTGAGGAAAAGGAGATGCCGATCTTAATCCATCTTGCAGTGCCACAGTTTTGAGGATGTTTTCATGCAATAAAAACACATGCTACTTAATCTTAGTTCCTTAAAAGTTAAAAGTGAAATTTGATCATGCTGCTTCTGTTGGCTTATTTTTCCAACACCCCCTGTGATTCTCCAAAGTGTAGATCTTAAAGCTGCAAAAAGGCCAACAACAGATTGCAGTATGAGCATAGGGAGCAGCATCAAGACTCATTAGTTTACAAATAAACCACAAGACAAATGTTTAAAATGTTTGTAGGTTCCAAATCACAGTTCTAAAATTGCATCCTTTTGGTCATGTAGGAGTGTTAGAAATGTTACAGTTTTACATCTTGATTTCTTTTTTAGTGACTGTTCTTGGAGCACTCAGGAAAACATGTTTTGCTTTGGGAAAAAAAAATAATCCTCTGTCCTAACCAATTAAGACTTCACAAAAAGAAGTCATAAGCTAGTATTCTGCTAGAAGGCCTTCTTCCAAAGAAGCGTCAGCTCATGTCCTTTCTAGTGACTTCAGCTAAATTTCAACATTCATTAAAGCACAAAAAGAGACCAAATCTGAAAATGAATTGCCGAGTGACTTGAATGTTCTGAACTTTTCTCTCTCCTAATTTTGTCACAAATTCAGACCTTCTAAAAACATCTTGATCACTGACTGTAGGAAAAAATGCCGCGTTACGTTGTGTGTCCCCTCGAGCAAATGAAAGGATGTTCTGTTTTTATACTAGAAGGTGCATGAACTTCCTGACAGCATTTTCTTTCTTATTTGCATCAATTTCAGTATTCACAGATGCGATGTACCAAATTGCACCAAAAAAACAGTTGTAAATGAATGATAAATAGTCAGATATCTTCAGTGATTTAAGTGAGCAGACCAGCTGTGTACTTTTTTGTTAAATAGTGCTTTTTCAATTAGTTTGGTCTCAGATTAGTTTATCTTTCGGGTAATTATTTATCTATTTTTGTATCATAGGAGTTCTGCATATTCATAAGAAATAAACAGGGCCATTGCTAACAGCGATCATAAATCACTTCTGCTAAAAGTATTCTCTCCAAAATTGTAACTTTCTTTCCTTTCACTTCTTTGGTAAAAAAAAGACAGCAAAGAACGATAATTCTTTTTACTAAGTGCTCAGAGTAGTAAATAGTTGCCTTAAAGCAGGACATGGTGTCATAAAGCAGGAAATAAAAATAATAATAGTTGATCATTAAATAGGATGTTTCATCCATAGAAAATGGACCTCTTAGCAAAGATGACTAAACAGCATTATCCGTTTCCTTAATACATCTCCTTTCCTTGATAATGATATGATAAAATATATGCCAGCTTTAGCTCACCTTGAAACTAATAGTCTACTTACATCAAACTTTCTCTAGTACTTTCTAAAAACTTGGGTTTTGACAACAACACTGTTCAATTTCAATAGACATTTGAGAAAAAGTCATAGGCCTTTTTCTCAAAAGAAGGAACAAGACAGATACAGAATGCACTGTCAAGTCAGTGACTAATTGCATTGTAAAAGGGAAGTTGAAGGTAACACATGAGATGGAGAGATCCAAGTATTTCTCCATAATAGATCTAAGGCCTGTTGAATTTGTAGGGAATACTCTCAATCCTCTAAGAACTTGTAGGCTGGGCAGGTTCTTCACAGGCTGATTGACTTGGCCAGGGAGACTGTAACTGCTGATAAAATATTGGACTTGTGGATGGGTTCCTTGAAAAGGGTGTGGGAAGGAAGAGATACTTCCTTGGGAAGTTGATTGAGGGGTCATGGGCTGACGTGAATCTCAGCGTTTGGCATTTGAAGTGATCCTGAAATCGAGAATGTAGGATTATGGGACAAATTACTGAGTTATACGTTTGCCCTGCCAACTTAGGCTTTGTGTGTTTTATGGTAGATTTACAATAAGGAGAAATAGCTGAAGCTAAACAGGATTTTGCTGTAGAACAATATCATGGTATCACTCTTCGTGAAAACTCACCGTGGTGTGTGTTTCTGAAGGACCTGAATGTTATCCACAGATGAAACAATACTTTCTTTTTTCATTGTTCTCATCTTGTTGACTTTCATTGCTGCTTTCACTTTTGTTTTGGGAGACAGAAGAGTTCTTGCCTTGCTTTTTGTGTCTTGCTGTGCAGTATCAATTCTGGACCTAACAAAAGTAATCCAGCATCATATGGTGGACCCACCGGGAGAAGAGCAACATTTGGAGCAGTCGAAAAAAGGACCTACCATGTTCATTATTTTACACTTTGTTTTTCTAATTCTGTTCTGATGAAGTACTAAACAGCTACTTATTTGAAAGCTTTTCTTTGTCAGATTGAGTCTCCTCGGCCTGTAACTCAGACACACAAACCTTCTTCTGACTTTGTAGCCCTCAATGAGTGCTCCTGGAAACTACTTCTTCCCTTTCTCTTTGTTAGCATTCAGCTTTCATGTAGATGTTGCTGTGTGAATGCCTAAAGAGAGACCTTGATTTTGTGATCGGGTCGGATGTTGCTCTTGGTCTGTCTATTTCCAGGGCTGTAGTACATATTGTATGAAATTTCAGGGGAGAGGTGTTACATACCTGTGTGAGTGACATGGTTTTATCAGTTTTAGCTGTGGCTGAGTCAATCTGAGCACCTGCTGCTGTGTCCCTTGGGCCTGGTGGTCTCAGAGGGCCCTACGGTGCTGGGTCAGGGGGCTACATGGGCAAAAATTTCTTCCATCTAAAGAAGTAAACAATTTTCTGCTGGTCTCTATCTATAAGAAGGTGCAAGACCAACCACCACCCTCTGTGCAGAGGTGTGTAGTGATGGGGAGGCATCACTCCTTTTGGTAACAGTCCACACTTGGGCTCACTCAGTGGTATCATAAACCTGTGTCCAAAAGAGCTGCTTCTTTGTGAGGTAGTATTTTGTCAGGAGAAGGTATCCTTACTGTTATGAAAAAAAATTCCACGTCAGTGTGAAACAGTGGTCTTTCAGACTAGGTTTTATCTGATGGTCACCGCTCTGTCTGTTCCTAACTTCAGCAGGATTTCTGTAAATAGCTTGGCGCTATTTGCTTGCGGAGCAAAAGCATCTCCAAGCGTCTGGATTAAAGTACTGGTAAGAGAGAACATTTACAAGTCTAAGTTTGTTTCCCCAATGGGTAATATACTAGGAGGCAGATAAAATCATCATGCAGTTTTTCATGACTGGCAGTGTCTGGTAACACAGCAATGAGTGCTGAATGTCTAGATAAAAGAGTAAGGCACCGGAATAGCAGGGGATACTGCAGATCAGCGCCAAAGTACATTGATAGAATTACTCCCTGTAAAGGGAACTTGGACTGCGTCTGCCTGGAGATATCTGACACTCATCAACATTGGCATTGTCTTGCTTTCATGGGAATCAGATATTAATTTTAAAAAGCCTAAATGCAAGCTGAAAACAAGAGAGAGAAGCATATTTTAAGTTGTCGCATTCGGTCTTGTGGTGCTAGGAGCAGTGCTTGGCTGGAACCTCTGCCGGCGTGGTGTTTGCTTCGGTAATTACGTGAGAATGACGAGGGACAGAATGTGTTAAGCAGGAAGCAGAAGTGCAGGGAATGGTACCCATCCATTAGGAGCTGATAGTGGGATGGCTCCTGGGAGAGATTCTTGTCTGTGACTATCCGACCTCTAAGCTGTGAAGATAAACAACAGAACTTGAGAGCAAGGCAGGTGACATTGCCTGCCTGATTCTGGAGATAGCAGCTCCCCGTGAAAATCAGTCAGTCAGTTGTTTTTCCTTCTGCCTTCCAGGAAAGAGAGTGTCTCAGCAGCTCCCTGAGACATGTATTCCTTTTTTTTTTTTTTCCTTAATAATTTTGGTCTTTTTCTGAATGAGACCTATTTGTTGTGTGATCATCAGGAGTTCCCCTTCTCTCCATCCCTCATCCCCCTGCTGCTGTGCGAGCAGGAGCTCTCCTCTCTGATGACAGGGGCCAAAGCGGTTGTTCGCAGCAGAGAGATTCAAACATTTGGGCGATCTGGCTGTTTTCAAACAATCCCGGCTCCTGCGAGCCTTACCAGCTGTGACTAATAGTGAAGGGAAGAGGGAAAGAAAGCTTCTTGGGCCTGCAGGCTTCAGACAGGCAGGCTCTAGGGGAAACAAGAGAAAGCCATTAACTAACCACAGTATTATCTTGATTCTCTCAGAGAAACGAGCTAGGGACGGCTAATGAACTAGCCTTAACGTTTCAAACTGAATGCACCTCTGGGAGCTCTGCTAGAACAAACAGTGTGACAGATCAATGCCTGATGCCTATATCAAGAGAAAAGGTTATTTGCTTCTCTAAGGAATTGGAGGATTAGTATATCGCTATGATACTCTTTGTATCCTTTTCAAAATATGGGTTTATGTGTTGTGCTTATTTTTATTTTCGAAGTTGTAAACTCCATTAGTGTGAGCAATAAAAATGAAAGGCAAGGAAATTCATTCTTTTCTGTCCCTCTTTCATTCCCAGGATCCTGTATGTTTGGGAGCCTAAACACACACTCTTCGGCTGTTGTACACACCTTGCCCAAGGAGAGACTTGCCTTTAGAAAGATATTTTTTATTTATTTATTTTTTTTTTTAAATTCAGTTTAGAGCAGTGTCAGCTGGTTGGGGCCCTATGAAAAGTCCTGATAGGAGACAGATTCTTGATAAAAGGGACCTTGTGTGGGGAAGGTTTCACTTACTGTCTGCTGCTGTCGCTGGTGTCTTCTGCGTCCTTGGGCAGTTCAGTCTGTGCAAGCTTTAGATGCTCATCTCTAAAATGGGACAGTAAATCTAACTTTCTGTTAGAGTTTGTCTGTCTTTACTATTTAGATTTAAAGCTTCTGGACAGCATATTCTTCCTATTTATACTGTACCTGGCACAATGGGCGTAGATCCCAGTTGGGAGGTTTCTGACAATTTTGTTAATACAACAATAACCTCGAAGTGTAACACATTTTGTAAAAGAGAAGAAATGACAGAGATGAAGGTGGGAGCTAGAAGTTGTTTACCATATAAAATGATTAAAACTGGTAGACTTTATGGGCTGGGAAGAGGTCAGGCCATCTTATTCTTCATCCTCGTGCCTTGTCCTTTGGTGCATAGAGCAATACCCAGCTTAGGGGCTAAATAGTCCACGTGCAGCTGTCTTACCTTCCCAAAAGGAGATAGAGTTGTTTTTAACTGCTGTATATGATTTCACTAAATCCTTTGATATTGACATTTTTCTTTAAAGCTAAAGCTCTTGAAAACTATTTTGATCAATTACCTCATTCAGGAAGCTGCTGTACATATTTAACCATAGATACAAGCTTTGGTCAAGCTATCAAAGTCATTTTCATTTTTACAAATTATTACTTTAATGGGAATTAGATGACGAGTGAATTATTGTTTCTTTAAAAAAAAATCTCCAGGTGATTTGTCAAGAGATAATTGTCTGAGTATCAGCATTTAAGGAGGTCTGCATTTCCTTTTAGGAAGGAAAAATGTTAAATGCTTAAATTAAAATAATGTTGTAACTTAGAAAATGGAACAAAATTAGCTTTATCTCCCCCTAGTTGTACGTAGGAATTAAGTCATAATGTGATACATATATCCCAACTTAATTGCTTTATGTCAAATTCTGATATCTTTATTCTGGTTCAGTAGCTGTTACTTCATCCTTACTTCTACTGATGTCAGTGGAACTGCACATGAAATAAAGAGTGATTCAGTGTGAGTAAAGCCGTCAGAATTTGGCCTTTTGAAGTTAATGTGAGCTTTGCTGTTGACTTCATTGGAGATGAGAAATTGTTCTTTGATCATCTTCTGTAAACCACAGTTGAGCTTTGTAGGTTTTACCCAAACATAACACACTGTTGTTTGGTTCAGGACAGATACTACGGAATTTTTCATATAAGGTACAAAGTAATTTCTCCTGGATCTTGTGTTCTGTCACAGAGACCAGTGTTACTAGGGCTTTTGTAAGCTAATGTTTGCTTGTAGAATTAATTTTCTGTCACAGAGTTCCTGCAATAAGTTGGAAAAAAAGTAATGATTAATACCAAAAAAAAGAAAATGACCAATTTCTGAACAGCTCTCCTTTATTTATGTGTTTTAAATCGTGGTGACCCTTCCACAGCCATTATGAGTTGAGGGAAGGAAAATATGATTAGGGAGGTCACAAGATCCAAATTTCCTCTATGTGTAAGAGAATGAGGGTTGATTATTTCAGGGGATATGAAATATAATACTGTGTTTTCAGTCTCTTTCTGTGTGCACTCAGGCAAAGCTTTCATTCAGAGCTGAGCTGGGAATTGGCCCAGTCGTAATGAAATGTGAAATCTTCTAGTCACAGAAATTCGAGCAACGTGCACATATAAGGAGGAAAAAAATCTGGATTGATATAAAATGTTGATGTCCTAGAAAGGTGAATGGATGAATGACTTCTTGTTTGCTGAAATTTTTTGAAAGCCTTTGCAAAGCAGCAGTATTTCAGTGCAAGGCACTAACTAAGCTTATCTTATTCTTTAAATCAGAAGTGGCCTGAATCGTGCTGATTTTATTCAGGTAAACTGTTCCAAAGAAACAATTCTTGTCTCACTGAAGGCAACTCAACCAGTTGTCTGAGTTACACAGTTTAGAACCAGAAACACCTTTCTCACCAGCCTCCTCGTGTTTACTGCTGACAGCCAGCCACGGCTTCTCCAGACTCAATGGCTCATTGGAAGTTACTAATAAAGTTATCACTGTGCCTGTCTGAAGATATGATCGAGGCAAGGTTTGCAAGGAGGGATACTGAAGATATTGCTGCTTCCTACGAACTTTGTCATAGTAACTTAAGTAGAGGAAACTGAAATGTCCTTTGTCACTATACCTTTTTCAAATTCTCGGTAACAAGAAGTAATTGATAGCAAACTGTTTTGGGAACAACACTGGGCTATTGTATCAGCCCAGCTCCTCTGTTATGCGCCTCTAACTGTTACTACATTCTGGAGCTTCCCTGTAAAACACAAAGGAGCGTGTGAAATCTCCTAAACTCAGGATGGTGGCCAGTAAGAGCTTTCCAAGTGAACTGAATAAAAATTTGGTCGAAATTTCCGCTGACGTTAGAACGGATTTAGGTGCTTATATGGACTCTTTAGTTACATTTCCATTTTATTTCTTTATTTTTGTAATGACTGTTGGCACTTCATGCAGTCAGGAAGCTCGTTTCCCAAGAAAAAGACATTCTTTCCTCCTTCTGATATGTTTGAATGCCTCTGGTAATGCAATCTTCAACAAATCTACAATTTTACCATGTAGAACTTCAGCAATTTATAAAATAAAAACCATCTTCATTAAACTTCATCTTCTACCAAATATATAAAATATCCATTTTAATATAGGGCAAATATTTTGTAAAGTTTCAAGGTATTACAAGGTGTGTTTATACATTCTTTTCCTGTCTGTTGCTTAGTTTGGACAAGGTCAGTTCAAAAGTCCTTGTTTATATATTTTTCAGTGGTCTCATCTTACTTTTGTGTGTGTGACGCAACTAGGGAAAGGTTACCCAGTGAGACCATTTGCTGTATGGATGAACTTGTAGACGATGGCATATCAGGGAGCTTCTAAAGGAAATATTATATGGTCCATCAAGGCAATCTCAAATTTCCTGATTGCATATATTTAAATAGGATAAGCTCCAGTTACCTAAGCACTTGTTTTGGCTGTAATGGAAAATAGGAGACTAATGTGGACCATAATGTCTATCTCATCCCAGCCCATCAAGGTATATGAAAATAAATCTAAATATCTATTATTAGAAGAATAGAGATGGAGGATGAGGAATCAAGTCTATGCAACTATAGACAAAAGAAAAAAAATGTTTAGCTGCATGTGGTTTAAGATTATACCTGTTCATTGAATGCATTCATCAGTGTCTGGTTTTGTATTTCTTCTTCCTCATGATACCCCAGATAAGAAGTGGTAACTAAGTCTTAATGGTTTTAAAACTTTCTGTCTGTAACCATAAAGTGACCATTTACAAATTGGAATGCATTGTTGTGTGGGGATCCAGTTCCTTTCTCTGCCAGACCTGTCAGTGCAGGTAGATCTTTGAGTTAAGACAACAGCAGACTGTTGAAAAGGTAGATTTTGTGTGTGTGTGTGTGTGTGGTTTGGTTTTTTTTCCTTTAAGAAGTATGCATGTTAGGAGTTTTATCAGAAGACAGCTGCTTAGAACAGCTGTCTGCTTATGTGCCCATCTTAGGAGAGGATGATTAATGAATTCACTTGGGCAGTGAGAAACTCAGTTCAGTGATCCATAGTTTCAGCACAGGTATTGATGTGAAACTAATGAGAAATTTGATGCTCAAATTTGAATGTTTATTCCAATTACCAAACAACAAATCTAAATTAAAAAATAGCTTGAAACCTTAACCTTTTATTAGTAATGTAGAAAGCTGAACTGTGGCTTTGCATCATGCGATGTAATCTGAAGAGCTCGATGCACTACCACCTACATTGTTTTGGGGAAAGGAGAGAGAATGACTTTTCCTGATTGACTCTGCTTCCGCTACCTGATAATTGGAATCTTCTTCCTTCCACCCCTCCCACTCCAGTTTTTAACTTGTTTATTTTTCCCAGGAATTAAACATGCGCTAGGAACTGAGCTGTAGGCATCCCCTACAGGTCTACTAAAATCCTGCATTCAGTAAGTTCTCAGAGCCGTGGTTGCTGTCTGATGGTGGTGTAGTACATGGGAGTCCTGGCCAAGGTCTGCCTTAAAATGCTTACAGTCTCTATAAGCAAAAGACAGAGGAAAAAGGTAGATACTAGCTTTAGGTCATAAGTAAGAAGTTATGGCATGGGGAAATAGAATGACTTGTTGAAGGTTATATACAAAGTTTGTGGCAAAATTGGCAATTGACCTTTGATCACTGCTTTTTCAGTCCTGTGATGAATTGCTGTTCCCCTTCAAAATTGACTTTTTACAGTGTTTCTGTCAGAAGGGACTAACAAGAACCCTTGAAAGTTACTTGACGCACTCAAGTGGCCCTGTCTGCTAAAACCTGGTGTTTCTGCAAGGGATAAATGCTTCTAATTTTCATACAAATCATCGGCAGTTTGTAACTCTGCATCTTGCACAATCAAATAATTAAAAAAAAATTTCAGGGGGAAAAATTTAGCATTTTAAAATAGGAGTGATTCATGAAAGTACTTACGGTTGGGCAAGAATTTCTTTGGAAGAATTTATTAACTGCACATTTAAGACTGAACTTGGAATCTCAATACACTTTGCTTTAGCTGTCTGCTGTCCTAGCTTTTTCTTATTTCACATAGGTATTCAGAAATGTGATGGCAATTCTATTCTAATAGAAATAAGCCAAGACGCTGAAAACGTGCAGCAAATGTTGACAAATTCTCTATAACGGGTCCATCAAATACCCATAAAGGATATCTATGAACAATTCAAATGCCTTTCCAGTATTCGGGCTCTCGTGTGTTTGGTAGCAAAGCAGTGCTGGGGCAGAGGCTGCCTAATCCACATGACAGGCTTTTAGCCCATAAATTTCCTGACAGCGTCAAGTCATCTTTGTTCACAGCTGCAATGCCCTGTTCAGCCCATCCACCAAGGAATGGTGACACCCATGATAACTGCTGTCATCTCCCTTCTCTGAGACATTCCCAAAGCTGCCCTTGGCTCTGAGAATCGTGGCACGTGTCTTGCGGCACTTGGCCATGTGAAAATTGTAATGTGTAAGTTGGGAAAATTATGTCTTATTGTAGATTTTAGGTCAAGCCACATGTGTAAAGACAAGCAGATGTTTGTAAAGCAAAGAACACCCAATAAAAAGTCCATACATTTCTGAGAAAACTGTATAGATTTGGGTGAAGTTAAAATTAAAAGTCAATGTGCAAACATTATTTTTAGGATCATATGACTATCAATGAGCTGTAACGCTTTGCAGTTTCAGCCGTAACAGAACAGTGTTTTTAGGCTGGATTAATCTCTCTTTCCTATTTAATTTTAGGAAGATACTTTGTGAAATGGCTAAAGTTAACAATTTATGTTGTCAATGTGCTCACTTTTGTGAAATTCACCAATTTGGGCTTGGGATCAGGGAAAGTTCTTGCTTCATTAGAAAACGCCTGGCCCTGGGAAACATAGAGGATCATGGACAGCAGATTTGAGGAGTCCTGTGCTGGGACAGACATGGTCACCGGCTTGGTGTTTGTGCGGATTTGTAGGCATTTCCAGAAAGAATTAGCCATGAATTGCTCAGGCTATTGAAGACAATTTAAGCATTTTTGTACATTTTTTTAATGGGTGTGGAGCTGGACCTACACTGGCAGTACCCAGAGACTGAGTTTACAGCTGTGTGTTCAGAGAGTATGTTTCTGTTCCTTTTCTCCTAAGGTCCCCATTCATTTCGTTATACAATAGCCACTGGGAGGATTAGAGCACAATTTCCATCTTGTTCCCATTAGTTATTTGTATTCCAACATCAGCTGGAGACCTTTGTCAAGAGCTAGACCTTGTTGTACTTGGTGCTATGTATATCCATAGCAGAAGGCAATTCTTTCCCCACAGATATTACAGTTTAGAAACCTTAAGGTTTAGAGATATCTGCTCTATGACATACATAGTGACAAACTTCATTATTGTTTCAAGTCTAGCAAATGCCTAGAAAAATGCTGCTGGATCAGTCAGAATAAGGGCTTTAATTCCCCTGCTGGGTGTCTCCCTGTTGTGTCATTTATTTGTAAGGAGAAAGTGCTTCTATTTTTTGTTTTAATTTCCTCTTTTCAAACCGAAGGTTTGGAGCTCCTTGGAATAAAAAAAAAAAAATTCTTTAAGCCTTTGTAAAGCAAAGAAAACTTTGAAAAGAAATGACCCAGTCCCCTCTTTGGTTCACACCTATCTGGTCAAAGAGTTCAGCTCTCCGTGGAGGCTCCCAGACCTAACAGCAGTCATGCGGAACCTGTTTGCTGGCTTTCAGGCTCGGCACTTTCCAGGGTGCCCCATCTCAACACGCTTGACATTCCTGGCCTGGCAGCCAGGAGGAATAAAACCTTTGGGGAGTACCTAAAATTAAATGACTCCTTTTGGTCAGATCAAGGTTGTTCACTTCAGTAACTCCACTGCAACTCTGCCCTTCTCTCATTTAGTGGCCATGGAAAAGCCTATGCTCTCCCTTGCCTTTTTTCCCTTTGGGGCTTTAAATACAGTCCTTGAATTTTTCTTGGAATGCCAGGACTGGGAAAATAAACTTAATTTAATGAAGAACAAGAAAAAATAATCAGACCCTTGTTAGTGTTCTCTTATTGTATAAAACATTGTACATGCATTCCTGTATGGATGGCAGAGACAGTGGAGCATCCTCTTTGTGTAAACCAGTCTCTTGATCCACCACCTCTTTAACATGAAATAAATTAGGGACAAAAGGGTGTTCTAGTCCTTGTCCTGAAGTTTTCACAAACCTCTCAGAGTTTGTATGGGTTTTGGGGCGAGCATGGGGGGTGGCAGAGCATGCTTCTCCCCATGAGCCTTCCACTTCAATAGCACTTACACCTCCTACTCTAACGCCTAGAAATTTAGATGTATGTTTTTATCAAGGGGATTTTCAAAATGGTCTCTTAGCTGGAAGAAAGGCCCTGCTCTGCAACTTTGATCCTCTAAGGTACTTAAGTGGGAGCCTAACTAATTGACTTTAGGAGGACTGATATCTTAAAACTAGGCATGTGCTTAAATAAGTTGCTCAGTTGGTACTCGCGTTGAGTTACAAGGAACACCTGATGTGCAAGTGCCTGTGATACCCACTTCTCTGCAGTAGGACGCTTTTTTTTCTTTACCTGAGCATTTTCCTCTGTCCGCAGTCACCATCTGTTTATTTTCTTTTGCCACTTGGCTTCATTTTTCACCTTTTCTCCTTTTTCCCCTGTCCCTTTTAATCAATTCTTCCTTTCTCTTTTTATCCATTATGGATTCTCCAAAGAACTGAGTAATATTTACACGAGTTCAATTTTTCAAAGTCTGGTCAATTTTTTTATTTTTTAAATGAGGGGGAATTAGCTTACCCAAGCCTAGTTTTAAGCATTTGGCATAAAAATTAGGGTTAAACCAAAATGATCTGAAGAATAAAATGATAAAAAAAGTGAAAATGCTCATCAATGCCTCTTGGTAATTGGCTTTTCTTCAGCTCTCTACGTTGATGCTAATCAGTATTGTAAGCTGGGACTGTGCACTCTTGGGCCAAACTGTTCTTATTTCAAAACTAGAGCTTAAGCTCACTGATAAAAGGTAACTGGATGTAGGTTGCATCCCTGTATGAGGCAGCATTGCCCAGCTCTTCCTGAATTCAAAACTGGGAGAGTGCTTGGAATCTCTTGCAAATGCATCTCTCAACATGCAGCAGGTCCCAGCCAGAGTTACCTCTGCTTTATGCCATTTTATGCCACCACCAGGCTGCAGACCACTGACTCTTGCTGGAAGAGTCCCAGCTGGTAGCAATCTGTGTCACTATTTTGGGATGTGACTCTGCAATTCTTTGGACAGCGTTCCTCAAATTGTGTGTGCCCTGTTAATCCTTTAGCAGTCTTTAGGCTGTGTTACTTTGTGAGGGTGAGTGGCATCTCCACTCATGGAATAGAAACCCAATCTTTCTCAGCTGCAAAGCTGTCCCAATGTCCCAAAAATCTCATTACCTTACCAAGTACTCTGCTGGTGCTGCTCCCTGGATTCAAGAACTAAAGAAAATAAGAGTTTTTGTGGGAAAGAACTGAAGACTTGGTCCATCATTACCAAAGCAGTATGTACTTGCTTGGTTGTCTTTCCCAATTTTGTTCTTCAAGATGTGGAGGTCTGACTATTAGGCATTCCATTCCTCTATCTATGTGAAGTTATTTTGAGGATACCATCCCTGTTCCTGCAGGACAACAGGGGTGCCAGGACATCTGCAACTGTTATTTTCATTGACCCTTTCACTGAACAAACCATGTACAGCTGACACATAGGCTAATAAATTAGGAAGACATGACAATTGTGTTGCCATGCTTTACAGATATTAGCAGGTTGGAAGGAATGTTGATTTTTTTTTTGGAGGCAGCATTTTTTTGTTGCCCCCCCCCCACGCCTTGATAGAGAAATGGTCTAAAAATAAAAAAAAAAAAAAAAAAAAGAAAATTTTATGTTGCATACAAAGGAAGACAAAATGAAGCTAAGAGCAATTAGGCTAGACAGATGAATAAGCTGCCTAGTGAGGTAGCTGAGTCACCATCATTAGAGGTGTTCAAAAAACAGGCTAGATAAAATCCTTGAGGGGGTCAGAGTGTATGGGAAAATCCTGCTCGATAGAGAAGGCTGACCCGGCTGACCCAGGAGGTCTGCTGCTTCTTCTGCATCTCTTTATTTAAAAACAGAGTTGAATTCAGAGAATAAAAGAGGAAAACAAAACCCGAGCCAGGTGCCCATGTCTGGTAAACAGTTTTCTTTTGTTCTCAGTGATGAGAGTTGCAAAAAAAAAAAAAAAAAAAAAAGAAAAAGAAACGGAGAAAAAACCTGCCTAAAATAAAAAATGTATGTGCACTGTTTGCAGAAGTGATGTGATAAAAGATCTGTGTCTCCTCAGCAGAAAGATGGAGCATCATTCAGCAGACCTGACAGAGCCTGGAGGGGAAATTCTTTTAGTGTGAAGAGATGGGGCACACAGGTGAGGTTATGCACCTGTGCAAGGGAGAGAGAAAACAGGCAATCGTTCTCTCGAGGCCCTTCTGGGAGTGGGCCTGTGCAGCCCAGCAGTAATCCTTTTGGAAATTCAGTGCCTTCACGATTTGTGAAAATTTGACCCAGTGACTGTGGTTCTCAGCTGTGTGTAAAAACATGAAGATAGAAGCTTGGGCTCCCAGGGGCAGGGTCCAGCATCGACACGCAGGGAAATCTTGCAGCTGGTGGTGTTCCCAGGGTCAAGCTGATGATCAGAATCAGCCATGAAGAGATTCAGGCTTAAGGCAATAAAAGTTCAAGGAATCCCCAGAAGTCTTCAGCACGACCACAAAAAAAACCCGCACAAGTCACAACAAGCCAACAGAATCTCACAGAAGGTGGTTCAGTTCATATTGGCAATTTACTTTTTGAGGTGGGCCTAAGAGAGGACAGGAGTCAACTGCTGAGGGCTCCATGGGACAGATTTCTTTTTTTTCCCCACACTTAGGTTTTATATTACTTTGTGGAGCTGCATTTAACAACCCACCATAGTTTAACTGACTAAAGTTTGTAGTCTCATTAGTCAGCCTGGCTTTAAAATCTCTTTCTTCTTTCCCTGCCTGTGTCTGCAACGTTGCCGTGCAGCTAGTGTTGAGCCATGATGCCACCAGAAAGGGGATGCAATTGCAGCCAAAGACTTTTGAAGTGCAGGTACATGCTCACCTTTTTCTCCATGTGCAACTACTGACACGAATTTTGCTTGTGCAGGACAGCATTGTTCTTGGGATTTAAGAGTAGACATGCTTTCTTTTGAATGCCCAGGTGTTACAGATCCGTAAGAGTTAACCGATAGGCAAGAAAATAAACAAGGAGAGTGTTTTTTCATCTTTAACAGAAATTCAGAAACGTTCTTCAGTCTTCCCGTGCCATTGCAGTGAATGGCAATAAACAGAGGGAAAACTGGTTTGTTAAATGAAGAATGTTAGACTTGTTTTCTGCTAGGCTCCAACTAAGAAGAGGCCCCCTTATATACTCTGTATTTCCTGAATGCGGAATGAATACCCTACATTCCCTAGAAACCTTATGATAATTGAATGAAAAAAATGGGAGCAGAAGCCAAGTCTTCAGGTGTTATATTCTTGCCAGTGGACACCACTACTTTTCCGCTACAAATCCAGTGGGCGCCAGTGTTGCGTGTGTGTTGTTATCTGCATGACAGTGGCTGTGTGTGCAACAGAGCTGTGCTATTTTGCAACAGTTTGCCTTCAGCGCCCGTGGACTGGAGCCGGTGTTTATCACTAAGTAACTTCTCAGGAACTGGGCCAGATCAATACTGTATTCTTTCAGACCTCTCTAAACCCAGCAGGGAAGGCAATCACAGTGGTGCAGAACTCTGCACCTTCTGGAACAGATCAATACCCCGACAGTGCTAAGCTTTGTTCCTTCACCAGCTTTAAGATGTTCTGCATGCTCTACATGATTGCTTAAAGGTTTGTTTTCTCTTCTTCCTATATGACAACACCGCTCCCTCCCTGATCTTTCCTAATAACATCACTGTAATTGCCTTGACATGAAATAGCAGCACAAACACAAATGCTTTGCTTTGAGGTGTTTTATCTCTTTATGAACGTCTCTATTGGTTGAGGGTGTTGATTTCGCTTTAGTATGAAATCAGAGCTTTTTTTTGTATGACTTTTTGTATTTACATTGTTTTACTAAATGTGGCAAACTGATTTTGGCTATGGGGATTACCTTGTATAGCAAGGTGTGGTGGATATAATAATCTATACTGGGTAAAGAGTATTAGCTTAAACTTTATATTGCTGAAGTCTATTTTAGTCTAACTGCACTCAACCGTATAATCTTTTTTGTCTCAGAAATACTGCAGGGCAGAGTTACCTTTCAACTAATAGTAGGTAGAATAAATCAGATTTTATTTTGTCCGAGCTGGATCTAGAACTCCTGTTCCTCATTTCTTTCTCCTGATGTCTGCTGTCATCTTGAAGCTGTAGAACTTGTGGTCTTCCTTCAAAATCACATCTGTCTTTATATTTTTTAAGAGATGATAGTGTGTTATATAGTGTTAGCCAGTTTAAAAGACAGTATTAGCTACTGCAAATTAACAAGCTTTTCTTCTAGAGCTGGGAAGTGCCTGTAGTAACAGAACTGTGGTTGGAAAAGGCTGGTGTTCAGTAGCTTTTATGTACATAACTATTTGCAATCAATAGTCTAACATGCATATTTATAGTGCAGCATTAAGGTACTTGCTGCTGAAACGAGGAAAAGGGAGGGTTGCTCAAAGCATGAGATCGAGCAGTCTGAAGGATGTTCTAAATTGCATGTGCCTCAAAGGCTCCTTAGTGGTACCAGCAAGGAACACGGCTGTGCCATATGCTGAAAGAAAAAAGGAAAGGGTGGTTCAGAGAACCCCTTGTTGTATTGGGAAAATTGTGAATCCAGTGGGAATCCTTTATCAAGGATCTGTGTCTTCAGAGCTGCTGTGCTGAAGTTGGTGAAATTTTTTCCCATGTGCCAGTGGAGATGGAAGAGGGCTTCTAAACTAGAAGACCATCTGTTTCTCAAACAAGAACTAGCTCAAAGACCTCCTGTGCTTTGGAGAGGGTCTTACAAGATGATCACACTAGTTCCTCCTCTATTTATTATCTGTAAATTTGTAGCTCTTGTTGGGCAGATATACAAAGGGAGTTCTCAGTCCAAAGTCTCTCTGATACTTTGAACTGAATTACCACTTCATCACATTAAAACCTTCAGTCCTTAAGACTGGACCACAGGAATGGTGCTGTTTTCCTTTGATAGTTGACTTCCGCTCCATTTACCAGGTAAAGCATTAATCCCTCACAGCCCTCTCCTCATTTTAGAAGTCTTTAGCTGCGGTTCTCTGTTATGCTTTGAAAAGCGTGTTGTAAGGAGTACAAATTAGAGATATACTGCCTTCAAAACAGCCGCTGCCCACTTCTGCGTATGTGTAAAGTAGGATAAGATATGCAATTTGTAGGTACTATGATTACTGGCTTAAGGAGAAGATACAGCATTTCTCAACAGTTTTGAGACATTAATACAATTCAGCCAGGCCATTTTCTGTAATATGTGGTTCACTGTATCTGATGTATATTTTTTTCATCTCAGACATAAAGGTAAATCCTTTTCATTTACATAAGCGGGCTCTATAAACCAGATTACCCGAATTAATCATAGATATTTAAGCATATTACATTGCTCTGTACCACAAGCTAGCATTCCTCGAAGGTGGATCAGAGATAAGGGTCCCATAAATTACTGACCAAATCCTTTAGTCCATCAGGCTTTATTTCCACTAAAATCAGTTTTGCCTGAGGAAGACCTTCTGGATTTGGCCCTGATATGCTTTTATATTCATAGACCCTTCCTTAGATACAAAGAAGGCTCCATGAAGCAATTGTATCATTTTTGTACTATTATTAATTCACTGTTTCAAATAAAAGTATAAAAATAGGGTATTTTTTAGTAATGGTGCTTTTAATAATAAACATGCCTGTTATACTTCTATCATACTTGGCTTTTATTAGCCTATTAAATTGTATTTAACATCTCTATTATGTTATTCCCAGTAAATAGATTAAATCATGACATGTGGAAAGCTGGCTATTTCACTCTTGGTAAAAGAAAGATCTATGTGCAGTTATTCTTCAGCATTTTGCCTCTCTGCTTCCTAGAGGACTTTAAGTTTCATCTGTCGTTTGGAAACCAGTTGGGCTACAGGCAGCTAGAATACTTTTACATAGAAAAGTATAGGGAATATTCCCCTCACATGCTTCTTTTACCCTAATCAAACGCTGCAGATGCATCTTGTCAAGAGAATGCACCTCAGCCTCAGAAATCAAAGGAAAGTGACTTCAAGGAGGACAGAGCGGCACAGCAGCAGCTGACCCCACACCAGACCCCACAGGCAGGTCTGTCAGCGAAGCCAAGGAGGAGACTAGGGAAGATGAGCTGACACCCCGTGACACTGCTGCAGAGATTCATCCTGGAGCTGGGCATCTGGGTCCTTCAGCTGCCAAGGTCACCAGAGCAGCCAGCTCCCATGCTGGAGCGGTGAGAGCGCTGCACATGTCTCAGCACTCGCACAACAAGGGCTGAGGACTTAGCAAAGGCCGGTGCATGCAAAGGTCTGGACATACACGCAAGTGAGACAGATTTAGACCAAGAATTAAGGGACTGAAGTATTTTCCAGACCAACTTTGTTCTTTCTGTAAATAAGATTTCTTCCCTTTCTCCTTATTATTTACTTACTTCCTATCTTAGCCTCTCCAGTCAAAAAGGTTTCCAGCAGAGAATCTTTCTCTACTTCTAGTGCACAGACATATGGACACATTTAAAAAAAGGTATTTTAATTTCAAGCTCCCTTTTAGAAAGAATTTGTCACTACCTGACACAATCCTTACTCAGGGAGACTGCTAATGATTTCAGCAGGGTTTTCTATGAGAACTCTCAGCTTTTATCATGTATTGGAACAGCAGCAGGGTACAGCAGCATCTTTATTTCAACAAATCATCAGGCTGCAGTTCAGGAGAGGTTAATAGAACAAGTAGCATTAAGTATATTTAAAAGGTGGAAGGAAATGAAAAAAAATATATTCCCCTTCCATAATATAGTTTTTATACTCCGTCTTCCATTCCTATTTCAGAAGAGCTTCAAAAGCCTAAAATAGTCCATCCGTCTGGTCTCTCGAACCTCTGTATTTCTTTCTTCCCATTTGGACTAGAAGCAGGTTTTGTCAAACTGAGCTTGCTGAACCGGAGTCCTATGCAGGGAATGGGAGCCCCTCTTTTTTGTGTCAGGGTGATTGACAGCTTGCAAAGATAAGCATCTCTCACTTCTGCTTTTTCTTTCTATCTCATTAAATATGCTGCACTCCACAGCTTGCTTAAGAGTGGCATAACACCGGAGAAAGAGATCTTGTGCTGCCCCAGAAGGACTTTGCTTGTGTTTGTTTTGCAGTCCAAGATTTACCCATTTTTCTGTTCCCTTCTATTTGGCCCATATCTTCCTTTATCTTTATTCTCTAATAGAAACTATGATTCCCAGGTGGCTACATCCAGTGCTGTGGTGTGCGGTGCAAGGACAGTGTGCCCAGAGCAGTGTCACACAACCACATTGCATCTATTTCATCTCTTAATTATAGGCATTCATTTAATCTCTTAATTATACTCTACATAATTATGAAACCAGGACTGGCAGGTTGTTTTTCTGGATTATTCTGTGTTTGGACTGTCCTTCTTCCTAATTTCTTTTTGTTTCCTTCTCCTTACTTTATTCAGTCATTTCAGAAAGGGAACTACTTCAGTGCTGTGGTTGACCAGGTAATTGAGAGGGACATTAAGCATCTACTGCACCAGCACAATCAATTGCTACAAACTCTGGGATCACTTTGGAAAAGGCCGTGTTGGAAACCAGGATGCTGATGGTACAATTAGTCCAGCCTGTCTCCAGTGGTTGCCTTTCCTGGACCAAACAGAGGACAGGCTGGATGCTTCCTTTTGGGATGATGGCAACCACGGCCTTTCTAGGACCCTGCGTCTCTCTCTGTTGTAGCACGCCCAACAAAAATCATAGTATGAACCTGCCAACCTGGGGTATTTCTCTGCTTTTGTAGTATATGTGTCCTTTTCAGACTCTTCTAACAGTAGACACCCTTCAAAATGTCAGACTTTCTGTTCTGGTCTACAGGGACTGCTCACTTCTATCCATGAAACTACAGGATAATAACTGATACTGAGAATATTAGCAAAGAGACACAAAGCAGGCATGCAACAGTGAGGAAGAAAATGTATTCCCAGAAATACCCTGGTACTTGTGAATCCTGGGGACTCCTGATACAAACAAGAGATGGATGGCATGTGAGTTCCCCCATACTAATCTGCTGGGGAAGCTCAGCAGTTTCTGTGTTGATCTGGCAACTGAATTGTTTTGTACCAGCGGTGTCCACAGATGATGAGGCAAATACTTTTGTCATCATTTTAGTTTGTGATCTCGGGCTTTGATTCTAATCCAGTTTTCCGGAGTGACTCAGAAATGGGCCTGGCAATTGTAATGCTGAACAAGGCCTCCTGAAACAGAGACGTCTGAACAAACTCACTGTGTTTTGGAAAGGTCTTGAAAGTCATTATGTCTTAATTAGTGGCTCAATTCTCATGGCTGTTTCAGCTCTTCAATGGTAAGGAACGCAATGCATGGAAAGCGAGTTACAGGAAATAAATACGGAAATTGAGAGGGAGAAGGGATGCTTATGTCTGCCCTGCACAGGTAAATGGAGTAAAAAACAAAATAAAAGAATGAAAGTCTTGTTTTCTCTTGTACCAACAAAGCCCAGCACTTCTGTCCTCTGACTCAGCTGGCAGAATTGAGGCCAGGCTAGTTCAGATGCTGACGAATTAGTTTAGATAGTACAATGTTGTAGTTCGTGTCAATTAGAGACTTTGAACCTAAAAAAAAAAAGCAATCAAACATTGCCTCCCTCTGCTCTGTCATCCCATTATGCTCAGTCCCACCACTGAGACACACAAACATTTTGTCTGCCTGTTATTTTAAATTCTTTTCGCTTTTTCCAGTGTTATATTCTGGCATCCCTGGAGAGCTTAGGATAGTTCTGATGGACTAAGCTAACTTGCAGTATATGGGTAAGGAAAAGCAAAACTGTTTCTAGTAATGATGATAAATTTTATCTTATAAAAAACAGCATAATAAACAAAATAGTAGAGAGGAAATTGGCAGACCGTGGCCTGACTGTGTGTGTTTTTCCTGACATCCATTGGGAAATGCAGGACACTGACCTGCAGTGTATTTCTAATGTATCCTGATGTGTCTTTCTCCATTGTCTCAGAAAAGAGACAGAAGTACAAAGTAGCAGGGCCTTGAGTTTTGTGACTACGTAGAGTCTTATCTTCAACAGGATAGTTCGATATTTCGTAGTGCACAATGGTCCCTGGCTTTCTGTATTTTTAATTTTATCATCTATATTCCTAATTTATTAGTAATATCAAGAGATTTTGGGGGGATCAGGTTTTATATTCACTTAATCAGTACCAGGGTTTTAATTTAAGTGATCCAGACTGCCTATAGAAACTGTGTGGTTACCTGATGAGTGATCTTCTGCTGGGACTCTGCAGTCAGGTGAGAACATAAAGCTACTTTGACAGTATCAATGGTCACTACAAAATGAAATCTGTAGCACTAGCTAAACAGCAGCCATTAGATGCTATCACTGGGATTTGAAATTAAATTAAGCAGCTGGAATGCCTACTATCCTGCTAACATCATCAACCATATCAAAGATAATCACTGCTTTTATTACTGCAAGCCCAGGATGCTGCTGGAAGTAAAACTGCCGATTATCAGATCTCAGTTTAGCCAATTTCAACTTCCAGTTCAGAGATTTGAGTTGTCAAAAGGGACATTTAAAAAGAGATCAGTGCCTTTGAAGTGATAACACACAGGAGCCTGGGGGGCAGAGTCACAAAACTCCTGTACACCGTGTGGACTAAAACCACGGAAAATATTTCCTGTTTTATAGAGGTGCAGGGAGAAAATGAAAACTGCAAAAGCTGTTCCAACTACGATGTAGACAGTTTGATGGTGTCAAGAAAAAGCCTTATTATCTGCTCTGCTTTAGTGCTCTGGTAATGTTTTTTCCGAGAACGCGAGGATTCAGAGAAAGCAAAAGTTCCGATTACTAATTATCTTCATATTCACATTGCTGGACTTTACATTTAGGGCTCTGCTCTGAGATGTGTGGTTGTGAATTACCACAAGCTTTGAAAAAAAACCCCAAACACAAGTCTGCTGTTCTTGTGGTTGAGACACTCAGCAAAATATGCACTTAAATACCTGGAGTTGGAGTAGCAACGGGGGGAAAGTCACTTAGCCCCCAATTCAGTGATGTTCTAGGGTACAACCTCCACAGGACTCAGAACAGCCTTAAGACTTTGAAGGCACACAAAGCCACCACACTTTTACACTAAGGAGTAGTCCTGGTAGTAGAGATCTCATGGAGAAAGACTGAAGAATGTGGCTGCACCTTCCTTACAAAGTGAGGTTATTGGAGAAAACCAAAGAGAGCGATGGCATAAGGTACAGCGTATCTTCTTAGGTGTAGTGTTGCTACTCCATTGGCTCTGGTATCCAGAGCAAAAGGATTCCACAACTTCTTAACAGCTTGTTCAGGTTTGAGGAGTACACAGGTTTAGAAGAAAGATATCCAAAAACGCACCAAAATGTTTGGTATTGACAATGAACTTATTTTAGCATTAGAAATGTTAACTTTATCTTGGCATTAATTTGTAGTTGTAATATTTTGCTTGGATCCTGGAAAGAATTTCTTTTTCAGGAGGAAAAATGAATGTGCCTTTTATACTGTGATCTGATCAGGTGTGATCCTTTAAGGGACCAGTTGGTGGGGACTGCAAGTGAAAATAGAGTCTAGTCCTTTGATCTGTAGCTGACTGTCGCTTCTTACCAAGAAAAGCCTCTTAGCTTTATCATTTTTAATCCCCCAAAAGGAATTTTTCTTGGACAAAACCTCAATTGATTTGTTGTCTTCAGTGCACAGGCACTGTGAGGATGGTCCAGTGTAGGATGTGGTGTGAAACTCCTTGAGTGCCTCTTAAACCCAAGGTTTCCTTGCTGTGTCCAGCTGGTACCCGCTGTGTAGGAAGGCATGGACTGTAACAAAGCCAGGAGAGACCTTTAAAAAGAAAGGTTAGTTCATCAGTGGCCCTCTTACTAGCTTAGAAGGTCAGCTCTTCTCTAGACTGTGTCAGCATCCTTGGAGAGCTGGTTAAAGAAAATAGTATCGTGTGCCTTTTACAGACAGAAAAGAGCAGATCCAATGCCCTCTGAAGCTAATTCAAAGTTTTCAGTTGATATGAGCTGACACTGCATCGCGTCACTCCTCTGCTGAAGCTGTGCATATATGCTGTGCTAAAATCCACACGGAAGGAATGATTTAGTTGTCTTAAAGTGCAATCCCCTTAAATGCAAAGCCCGACTGAGCAGGCTTTGTGTTTGGTAACTTACAGGGCTCAGAGAAAACAGAGTCTGTGCCCACTTACAGCTAATTTTTATTAATGACCTTGAATCTCTCTGTTTTCATCACCCCGAATAGCTTTATACGGCTCCATAGCCAGTTTCAGTGTCCACGCCATGACTGCTATGAGGAATAAATGTAAAAGAGCTGTAAGCAACATGAAAAATTTCTTTTCCCAGGTGTCCCATAATAGTTTTTCCCAGTGTTCACCTCATTCTAAGTGGGTATTTTGTCTGCCTGAGGGCACCAGGGCTGTATCCCAGGCAACACTGGTCTGATATTTTTCCACTGTCTCTTTTTGCTGGGCAGCTGAACCCCAGCAAAGATGGTCCAGCTACATCACAGCAACCCCCTTATAGGGTGGCTCTCTAAACAAAGAAGGCAAATTTCCAGTTTGATTGTCTAATTTGTTTTTTAATAATTGAGACAGATTGCTTTCTTGCCTTTGAGAATGGGTCCTTGTGCGGTCAGGTGAGCTGTTTGCTGTCGGTGTCTGCGCTAGTATCAGATAAGTAGAAAACCCCCTCAACCTGACAATTCACTTGAGAATAATCTGATCGGGTTTGCTTTGCTGTTTCCTCTTGAAGTGGACAATGGCTTTTCCCCTGTTAAAAAGTTGACACAATGAGACAAGTGTGTGATTATTGTATCCCTTTATGTCATTTGAGTAACTTGAGATAGCCTGGTGTAATGTGAGTAATCTGTGTTCACCACCTCTTGAATCTATCTGGGGTTGATTGGCATATCTGTGCATTTTAACTTGTCTGGAAGGCTCTTATCTCCTTGCTGCACAGCGTCAGTTGCAAATTTTAAACCTTTCTGTTCAACTTTATGTTTAAATATGTTACTCTTCGCCTTTCCTCTTAAGGTCTTAGCGAGGAGCTGGTTTTGCTTTGTTTTGGTTGCTGGGTTTGTTTGAAGTAAACCCAATGACTCCTTTAAAACAAATGAATCAGGGTAAAGCAGGTAATGCAGCTGACAGACAGGTGATCCTGATAATACTGTCTGGTGCCTGATAGACTGCCCTTCAACATCTGAGCCATTCACACCATTTTAGACAGTTAACACTGGTTCTCCACTACTGAGCAAATCATTACTTTCCATCCTGACCCATTAAAGTTAAGACCTCCATGTGCCTCTCAGGTACAGCCTGTGGTTAGAGGGTGATGCTGAGGAGAGCCACCCCCTGAGAAGTGCTGCAGGCACCGTATCTCAGTGCCTCCACGGGAACCAGGGCTGCAGTGACAGCCCCAGGCTGTTGCCAAAGCAACCTATTTTTTTTAATTTTTTTTTTTTTTCCCTTTCAAAAGACTCAGATTAAAATGAATCTTGAGAGTAGCCTTTCCTTTAGTGGTGTTGCACCGTAAATGTCACTTTCTTTATTTTGAGTGAACGTGGCAGAAAAGTGTGGGCTAAAGGAGCAAACGTCGCGCTCCAGAGAAGGGAGATATGTTCTAGAGGAAGGTAGGATGCTACTTCGATACTAAATTTGTTCCATTGATGAAACCCCACCAGCTGCCTCGGTTTCCCTTGCCAGATGCAGAATCCTGTTCAGGAATGCATAGTGATTTTCAGGGCTTAAACCAGTGGAAGCCCCCAGCTAAATGGAAGAGGTCTATCTTTCCTGCCTTGTGTTCATGTAAACCACAACCGTGCTTCTCAGCCCATGACATGAATCAGATCAGAGTAAGGCTGACTTTTGGGCTCCTGGCATTGGGTCAAAAAGGCTGTAGCGCTGCAACACAAAACATGGATCTGGTATAATTTTACTAAGGTGGTTAAAAGTTGTTCAACCTGATAACTCTGTACTGGCAGGCTTTGTATTTTAGCATAAAAGCATTAAGTCAGAATAAAGTGTGCTCTGGATAGTTCAATAGAATGTGATCTTTTGGGCACGCCTGACTTTCATGAAATTTGCCCCAGTCTGGTAGCGCGCAAATGTGATACGAATGTTTGGGAACCTCATCTCTGGCCATGGCAACTCTTCCTTCTTCACCATTCTCCCGGAATCTTGTCCTGCACTCCTCCCATAGGGTCCAGGTTGAAGGGGGCAGGTGGGGTGTCCTTGATCCCTGTCTGCAGCCAATAGGGCCATAAGCACCCAGTTTGTCCTGTAGCATACTCCATTCCACTCTCCGTCTCAGGGACAGGAGTATCTGGTATCTGATCTAGGGGGCTTCTTTGGCCCTTTTCTCACCGTTCTGCTATTTAGTGGAAGTTTTCTCCCTTTGTGGAGCAGTGCAGACAGATTCTTTGTCCTTTTCCCCTCTCAGCTGAATGACCACCAGGCCGTCCTGGTGATGCCCATCGGGGCTGCTTTCTAGTCTCCTGCTCCTCTGCCACGTGACCCTTGAAGGATGTGGGCTACACCTGGGACTGGTGAAGCGTTTAGGGTCAGCTTCCCTAAAACAACTGCCTTCCACATTTCTTCCGTAGGCATCTCTCTTTTGAAAATGTTTATTGAAATTTAAGACACGATGCTGGATGAGCTACTGTGGCTCTTGCTAACTGTCAGGCAATGTGGCTGTGTAACAATTTCATGTCAAACTGTTCAGGTTAGGATGAGAAGCTAATAAACCCAACCCTTTGAAAGCACTCCTCCTCTCTGTAGTTGAACTCATGAGGCTTATTCTGACTCTCTATTCTCTTTGCATTATACACAATGGGATCATAAGATTCGCAAATGAGAAATAAACTGAGAATACTGTGATTAAAAATGTACAATACATAATATAACCTTGCACAACAAAATTAGTACTTTGCTAATTTAGTCCCAAAGCATATTGATTAAATGCATTTTACCACTTCAGTGTATACTGGAAAATCCAATTAATACAAAAAAAAGAAAATGAAAACATCCAAGTCACTGAACTCTGGATCATAAATGTTAATCCATCCTGCAGTATCTTTTGAATAGAACACACACTAATTTTCTCGCATTGTTACAGATTTCACATAAAATAATGCTGTAATTGTTTGGGGAAAAAAAAAGTATTTGCCATTTGGTGTTTCCGTTTGCTCCTCCTTGATTGAATTCATTAAAAACGGATTTTTTTTTTTTTTCTATCCATAAGAGCTTTTAGCAAAGTCTCTGTAGCGACAAACTTTTAGTACCAAAAATGTCTGCACTTTTAGTGAATTGGAAAAGAAGCCTTGCACTGTATTCAACCACAGGTATAGAATTTGATCAAGTTTAGGCCTTTGTTTGGACTATGTCCATATTGGAGATGATGGCAAAAGAAATGAATCACTGCTGCTGAAGACCAAGAGTTCAGCTTTTCTTAGGTGAATAGGCAGAACAAACTTCTGGCCAGAGGCTTTGTGCCAGCAGTACCTACAGACAGTGCAAGTGATGGAATATTTTATTTGGTACCTAAATTGGGGCAGAACCTCAATAATCCACTGGTCTATACGTGCTGCGAGAGCCAAGATAGAAATTCCGATGTCCTGAGACCTGATTTCTTTCCTGCTGGAATTTATAAGGCTTAAATTCAGGTTATTTGCTGGGTACAAAACAATTTTACAGCAAATTTCTGTGCTTTCAGTAAGGCTTGGTGCAAAGAGGGGAACTGCAAGTCGGTGACAGGAATCTCTAGTGAGAAAAGAAGCCAGTGGTGATGTTCTGTCTGAGATGGCGAATCTTTTTCGGCAAAGTGATACTACCAAGGGAATGAAACTGCAACAAACGGCAGCTGAGTGGAATGATGAGGAAGTTAAGATTTCCAGGGCTCTTGAACTCTTCTAATTAGTAATATTGTGATAGGTTTAAGAATATAAAGATGTCTGTGTGTTGAGTATTGGGGTGGGGTGGAATCATATTTAGAGAAATATTTCCACAGACAGCACTTTTAGAATTTGAGTAGTGCAGTGTTCATAAGGTACCTATTAGAATGTGGTGTTGTCAAAGGAAATATTGGTGAAGAGGCATCCCTTTTGGAGCCGTGTCTGCAGGGAGACATGTGCAGATGTCTTTATTAGTTTCGTGTCTCAGCGACTTCCCCGGAGGGTGTGCTGGCTGTTGGGTATTAGCAGTTTCATAGAGAATCCATGAAGAAGCCCATGTGCTCTTCACTCTGCTGGTTGCGGGTGGTCTCAGAAGGAAGGCATTTCCCTCCCACCCTCCATTTTTTTTTTTTTTAGTGGAAAAAAGAGTAACTGAGGTACTATAAAAATGAAAGATTGCTCTCAAATGGGCATTCATTCAGGCTGTTTTATAAATACTTTTCATCCTCGAACAGGACAGCGTTTACAAGGTTAGCCCAGTGAAAGTCTTACAAATTTTATCACATTGTAGCTTGCTTTTATGTAAGTATGTTCAGATAAATATTACTCTATGATATATTTGAATATATCTAGGGCTTTTTCACTAGATATATATTTATGTTTTTACATAGCCAAGCTCTACTGCCATTACTGTAGTACTTTACTCACCCAAAAGCCCATTTGATTTCCAGTGCTATAAAACATAGTAAAAGAGTGAGGATCCAGGCATTTCCTTTTCTGGTTTTAAGTATTTTATATACATTTTAGACTATGATACATCCTTACCTTTCACCCTGTCACTGTACATATCTGTGTGAAATGAAACAGACTTAGTATCATAATACTTTATTCTATGTACCATGATCATATTTTGTGTTTCCTATATTTGGATAATTGTGGCTAGGGAATACGCTCTTCCCCAGAATGATACAATGCCCAATTCATATTAAGTGTGCTAAAGATAGACTTTTTAAGACTGTCCTTTACTTCTTCCCTCTGCTTTATAAAGAAGACCTAATTTTGCCATTCTATACACTGCAAGGAGTGTATAGAATGCTTCCCTCTGTTTTATAAAGAAGACCTAATTTTGCCATTCTATACACTGCAAGGAGCAGCCTAGAAATTTAATACATCTGAGAAGATAGGAACCGGACTGATGGGGCAGAAAGAAAAAAGAAATAATCTGATTCATTCTGTGTGTTCTGGGTAGGGGAGTTGTGGTGATCCTACAAGCCTTAACTTCTGTATTTCTTGGGTATTTTTTTTTTTTCAAATTAAAGAACACCTACTTTGTTGGTTAGCGAGCATTCAATTAATTTCTTCTCTTTTAGTTTAGTCTTGCTCTGTACTTCATAGCTCTGCTCATTAGTACTTTGCTAAAAGTAAAATAAACTGATATTCCCTCAGCCCCATCAGTGACTTGGAAACAGATTGTATTACGGTCTCATCCTAACATAAGGTATTGCTTTTATGAATTAGAAGGCCAGATCCTCAGCAAGTAAAATTTTCATCATTCAGTGCACCTTTACATAGTTATATTAATTAAATGAAGATCAGACCCAGAATTTCTGGTCTCATCAGTAGTAAGTATATAATTTTGCATTATTTTGTTTGCATTTAAAAAAGCCAAAACCAATATTATTTTTTTATTATTTTGAGAGAAATGTGTGTGTCAGAGATGTGATATCAATTTCCTAGAAGGTATTCATAAATACACTAGCACTTTGGAAGTTAAATAGAAATTGATAAAAAAACATTAAGACGATGATTAATATATTCTTTACTTATAGCCTTGATTAACCATCACACAAAAAGCTATTGGTGAGGTGAAATTAGGTTATTCCAGTTTGCTTTCTTCCATCAGCGTGTGCCCAAAGAGAGTTATTAGCTCGTTTTGATTGTTCACTGGCAGTCCCCATGCAATATGGGAAGTGTCTGCCAGCAAATGTCCTTAATATACATGACTTGAAGGGGAAAAATAACTACCAAACCCATATATTTGCCTTATCCTGCTGAAGTGAAAAATGTCTTCACATGTCACTAAGGAGTTCATCCGTTTTGTAAAATCAGCTGTGGGGTGTGTGTGTTAGTTTCTTCTCCTTCACCACCAGCATTGACAGATATCACCTACACAGGCAGGAAATTCATGTGCATATATTAGGTTTTGTCTCTTTTTTTTATGTGTCTGTGGTGTTTGGAGTTTTTTTAATACTTCAGGCTGAAAGTGATCTGATAAAATTCCTTTTTTTTTTTTTCTAGAGTTTTAAGCATAGTGTATTGGATATTTTTTGTTCTAAAGTGCTTGTCTTTTGGATTATTGTGTGTATACCTGTATGATGCGCATCCACTAGGACATTTCCTCTTCAACATTATATTTGCAAAACTAATCTGTCTCAAATAAGGCAAAGGGGAGATGGAGATTGCAAAGGTTTTTGAAAAAAATGAAGTAAAAATTCTGCCAATTCATTTTCCTTTAAATCCCCTGCATGACAAAATGTTGATAATTAATAATATCCCCTTTTCAGTAATTCCTTGCTAAGGGGAGTTGCCTGCGGAGAGTTATCGTGCTTTGTTAAATACCTGTTGTTTAACAGTCCAGAGTTGTCTGTATTTTGCAGAAGGATGAAAGGATTATTAGCTGAATTGTTGTATTATGGGGTTTAACGAACAAATGTTTTTAAAGTCCCATTTGCTCTTAATAAGAATAGCGTTAATTCATTTTGAGTTTTGCCTGAGAGGTGAGACCTCCAAAATTGTCCCAAAGGTGACAGCATACATTTTTTTTAGTGCAAAGACTTCCCAGCATGTTGCATATTTTTATTCAGCAGCCTTACACCGCCCTGAAAGTGAGATTAAGGCACAGGGATCGATCCAGGCTTGAGCGCTGCACAGCCCACCTCTTGGAGCTCAGTTAGCGTTAAACCACGGCACTGCCCAGCATCTCGGGACAAGAAGTTAAGAAAACAACCATTTGAAACCATATTAGAGATTAAGGACAGTAGAACCTAATGCCTGATTAAACTTTAGAGTCGGCTTTCTTATGGTAAGAAAAAGTTGCATGGTTTTTTTTTTTTTTTTAATTACTAGAAATACTTAGTACTTGTTTTTTAGCTTATCAACAACATGTTGTGGCTGTGTCACGAAGAAACATTAGCTTGTGAATTAGCCCTGAGGCAGCGTCCTATATACCGCTCCAACAGCGCCTGGGTGTGGGATCCACTGACTCAGAGGAAGAGTGCCTCCTGCTGATTCCCTCTTCAATCCAAACACCGACCTTGCTCCTCTGATGGGATTTGACAGGTTTACAACCCACGGGTGTGGCTGTCAGAGCATCATTTTTCCCCCCTTTAGCTTCTCCTCTAATAAACTTGTTAACTGTTTTGCATTAATAGAGAAACTTATGCAATGCGTGTCTTGCTGTCTTTGACAACTCATTCAATGTCAACCATCAACAATTTTCTTTTAATGGACACGTAACATCCCTGGTGTGATGATTTTATTTTTTTTTTTTAACTTTTGGTGTCAAATTGATAAGCCTGTGAAATAGAATAGATACACATAATGCCGCTTTATCCTCACAATTGACAGTGAGGTAGTGAAGCAGAACCTCAAGAAAAGCGACCCAGTTCTGCATGTGTAACCACACAAGAACCCAGACTGGTCCCCAGTCCCACCTAATGGCGCAGCTTCGTGACATCTGAGCAAATAATAGGCAGAGAGTGTGAGTTTGTGAAAGTAATTATATAAAGCTGATGGCAGGGGACAAAAAGAAGTGGAGCGGGGGGGAGAAAGCGAGCGGTTTCACCGCTTTGACAATGTCCACAGCTGTGATGTCATAGGCACAAAGATGATAATAAAATTTGGCCAATGTGGTGTCAACTACACCTTGCTTCTTTTGTCTTTTCCCTCGTATAATTTTGTATCCATGTGTGAATCGGCTCATTAGTGGAGGAGAGTGAAAATTGAGGTCAGGGTATTTAAACCTGACCTGTGCAAAGGCCATGCAATGCCTAAGCCCACCGGGGGTTTCACTTCAGAGCCCCGGACCACCCTTGAAGGTGACACCAATTCAAGCCTCATTTTATAAAGGCCTTATTAATTATTGTCTTTATAAGAAGGAGAAGCCATATAAAGAAATGTGTCATTCTTAGAGTAGGAGTAGGCAGGAAAAAAAAGAGAGAGAGAGAGAGAGAAAGAAACAGAAGATCAAAAGAGAGCTTTTTTTTCCCTTTTGCTTTTCATGCCTCAGAACCTCAAAGGAGGTCGGGGAACAATCAGGCTTAGGGGTCTCGTGTGCTTTCTGGCAATTAGACTCAGCTGATGGGCTGAAAGGGATTGAATGGCAGGGTTCAAGGCCCTTCTCCAGAGCTTCAGACAACAGGCTTTTCCAAAGCAGCAGAGCAGCAGACACCACTGAAATCATTTCAAATGGAGACTTACAGCCAGGGATTCATTAATTCACCGGCCTAAACAATTACTGGAACATATAATGTCTCTATATACACTTTGATAAAGACTGTCATCCTAGACCTTCATTTTCCCCATTTTTATTAGAGATTTTTAATGTCAGGTTTGAAAAGAACCTTTTATTTCTTCAATTATCAAATTAAACCTTTTATTTTTTTTTTCCAAGGGGTGCGTGTGTAATATAAATTCCAGAATTTTTGTTTTATGGCTACAATTGATTTGAATTACAAGAGGAGACTGAGAAAGTTTTGTAAAGCATCCTTAAACATTCAGTCATAAATAGGATGGGAGCCTGAGTAGCAAGAGATCCCATCCTCCTCCTCCTCCTCTTAAAAGAGGGTGGTCTGGGACAAATAGATTTAAATGAGCTTGATGTGAGAGAATTAGCTAATAAGGGACACGCAGCAGAGCACCCTATAGATGCAGCCTGCGTTTGCTGCTGGAATGGTTTGAACTGAGCAAACTGAATTAGCGCTTTTAGTACAGTTGAAATGTTTTTAAAATAAGAGAACAACCTATTATTGCATATGTTTTTTTTTTCTAGTATAAGATCAGATGTACCCAGATGGGAAAGCTTTTAGTGCAGAGCTGTGGTTCACTTGTAAAATGTACCCGAGTATCTCTATGAAGATTAGAGGTAGGTACAGTGATAGGTCCCTCTAGAGCACTTCTGGCAGGGACCAGGTGTGCTTGGTAGAGGAGGCATGGCCCTAGGAAAAAACTGTCCTGTGTTGAGGTAGATATAAAGTCTAATTAGGCACAGTCAAAAGTGGTTTTTGAATGGAAAATTGGACTTTTGATTAATTATGTTTTGTGTCTCTCTGTTCCTCAGACATTTGGTTTTTTGGTTTTGTCTTGTTTTGGTTTTTTTTTTTTTTTTCACTTGGTGAGAAACTGCAAAACCACACATGTTGTAATAAAAAATATTTCAGCTGAAAATAATTTGATTGGAAAGGAACATCAGTGTGTCTTAGAAGTGTTGGTTCACATAACCCTGTTCTGTTGTCTGGAGCAGTACCCTGGTCAGATATCCGTCCCCTCCTCTGTCCAGTAGCGATGCAGTCTGGGAGACACAGTCCCGCCAGGTAGTTCAGTTCATAGAGCAACAGGAGATTTTCACTTTACGATTGCTTGATAGTCCCAACCATAACATGAATAATTTTCCATGCGGAAAAACAGCGTTAGGCAGGAAGCCTACCTGTTAACGTGATTCCAGGAGTCACTGTGTGTCTGTTTCTATGGACTGTGCCTAAACCCAACTGCTTCCTTCTACTGCTTTGCAGGAATAACCCAGTTTGGGCAGAAACTAGGGCTGTGTATTTCGGAAGTAGCACTGTCTTGGGAAGAACTGTTAATTCTGGTAAATATCGTTTCAGACTTTCTGCAGGAAGATGACACCAGGAAGTTGTACAAGGCTTGAATTATTGTTCTGCTTTCAGCCATGATGGAAGAAAATCTTTATTTTGTTTAATTGAAAATTTTAATCTGCATGTCCCTCAAAAGATCTGAGGTACTGAAATCCTCAGTATAGGCCTGTGGTAACTACGACTTCATTCAGCCTAATCCTGTTCTGGAATTTAAGAGACTAGCTAAATCACAACAGGTAGACCTAAATGATGCATCTGGAATTAGCATAATTTCTGAAACTGTGGTAGCAGTAGAGGTATCAATCAACCGAGAAGATGAGGAATCTATCGGATATTTCCTGCACACCTAAGACACCTGGCGATGCCGGCTGAAGTGGGCTGGTTTGGATTCCTTTGTTTACAGAAGCAGAGAAGGAGGGAACAGAAAGGTAGGGTGGATTAAAGTGAGCCACTGTGAGTTATTGTGAATAAGTGCCCTTTCCATTACAACAAATGAGTGCTATAATGAGATTCATTGAGGGAAGTTGTAGCTCTATTGTACCACCAGCCGTAGTTAATAGATGAAGCTAACAAGACCAGAGATTAGAGTTGTCTGTTCTGTATGTCTGTGCTGTGTCCAGGCCAGAATTTTCTTCCACTGCGCACCTCTGTGTGTGATTTTCGGTTTCAGTTGTCTCGCCATCAGACCAAAATCATTCCTATTTATATTTTGTAACTGGAGTCTTCGGTATTTATTGGGCACAGCTTTTGTGTTTGTCGTGGGTATAGCAATACTGTGCAGTATTAGCTTGCATTTAAAAGCATTTTGAGACTATTAATTTATAATCTGTGAAACTCTTTCACCTAGGCTAGACTACAATGATAGTGTTTCTTATGTCTTTGTGCCAGTTACCTGTTGAACTTGTTTTTGTGAACTCTGCTTGACTCCTTTGTTCTAAGTAAAGTCTTTCCCTCTGGTGATAGCCTTGTACTGAAACTCCACCATGGTCACCCTGTCTCTGTTTTCTGAAATATTAATGCTCAGTGTTTGTTGCAAGGCTAGAGGACCGCACTCTTGTATAATTGCGTTTTTGTACTTCACCGTTCTCTCCCTGTGGTTGCATTCTTACATATTTCAGCCTTTTGGGTTTAAATTGCAATTTTAATGCAAACGAATCAGTGCGCTACTTCAAAACATGAAGATCTCAAAGAAGGAGGATGCAAAATCCTCTTTAGTTACCCCAGTGCATAATGATGTCAATCCAGTGGCTGTAGGTAATGCAAACGTTATCGGTAGATACTTGTCATGACCATTCTGCTGGCTGTCTGCTTCACAGTATGAGACATGAGTGAAATCTTCTTCCCCGAAATGTCTCTCCCTATGGTTTTTGAGACTATTCTTTCAACTCAACACACCAGCCACCTTCAGCTGTAATCTGTCTCTTCCCCACCATTCTGCCTCATTCCCAAAACAAGCCTCTTTGTCCTTGCCCACTGCCCATTTATACCATTCTCAATCAATCTTCATTGAATGCAGCGGTACATCATTAACTTGTCTTCCGGCAAGCCACTTAACCCCCTAAACCCTGGAGCAGATTCATTACATTGCCATCTTCCAGTGAACGGTCACATCCACACTTGACTTAGGCTATTACTTAGTCACACGATTCATCATCCACATGGGTAGTTTTTTGCTCCTGATCAGATTGGTGTGACAGTATCTGGAGCATATTACAGGGAGATATCCCAAGAAAAAGGCCCTGTTCAGTAAGTTAGTCTACATATATAACCCTTACTGACCCTGCTCTTCCCCGTTATCACCCACGAGAGACGGGAGCCATCGTGCAGCCCTTCTTTCTCTGTGGTCATGGTAGCTCTCGGCATGCTCTGAACCAGGGCTGTGCTTTATATGAGGGACATGATGCAGAATTCAGTGGAGTTTTATGTTAATTCTTGATTTTACATGATGTTTTCTACTATTTTCTGAGTTACGGTATTATTATCCAGACAAGTTTGTAAGATGTATGACTGTAATGCACAGGATTTTTATACTTGGATTGGTATCAGACCTGAACATGACTGGATAAATATTAGAACTATTCTTTTTTGTTTCCATCACTCTAGGAGCCTTATTTTACTCATCTTTCGCTTTTATTTCTTTTGTTTCTTTCATGCCAGTTTGAAAGGGAATTGAGCAGCTGAGGTAGTTCCTTTATTGCTGAAAAGCCCCTCAGTAATTCTGAGTTTATAATCCACTGTACAATCACCAGTCTGACTTGGGTAATCACACGTCACAGTATGATTACCAAGAAATAACTGAAGAGTGATTATGCAAATCCTGGAGTTCTAATTGGCTAATAATGACTTTAAGACAGAGTACAGTGATTCATATGTTGTGTGTTTTTGAGGGGGAAAAATCCGAAGTAATTATGTAAATGAGTTGCCTGTAACAACTAGTCAGATGCAAAGCTTTGTTTGGTTAGGGCGAGTGCTCAGTAATGCATCAAAACTGGGGAGCATCCCTGCACTTTGATGCACAGAGGCAGTTCCACTTCAAATGAGCCATATTGTGTATAGGGACTGATTTCATTCCTTCCAGCCAAGTATTATTTCTTGTGCTATCCTCCAGGAAGCTAAAACAACCCTCAAAGCTCACATATATGTTTAAGGTAATTGTTTAGCTCAGGAGACAAATGGGGAAAGAAAAATCCCATTTTCTAAAGGATTATAAAGAGATAATTTAGTCGTCCTTCACTTTTTTTTCTGTTTAAGATTCTGTGTCACAGCCAAAATTATTCACTACTAAAGATACTCTTCATTAGTAACCTTAGAATAAAAGCTTCTCATTACCTTTTCTCCTGCCATGTTGTTATAGGACCTCTAGGCTTTCTTTGTAAATTCTACATGTTATTCTTATTAACGCTGATTTTAAAAAAATAATTCTCATGTGGGTTGTAGATTTTTTGAGATTCATTAAACAAATCATGCTCTTTCTCACACTGTAGACTCTAATAGGACTTAACCAGTTGATTGGCACTGTTTGATACAAATTCTGTACAAAATATTCAGAGCTGATGTTTTTATATAACTGCCGCAAACCTTTATTCTACTTAAAATAAGCATAGTTTGGGCAGGCTAGTATCATGGGGAATACAAAAATTTCACATCAGGTTTGTCCCAGGAAACACGCTCGGAGTAGGGAACTGGAGAGAGGTTCGTAGTCTTCATGACAACCGTAAAAAGAAGTGTTTCGGCCATGGCTGTATAAGGCAGCCCAGGCACTGGCTGAAGGCCCTGCTGCTTAGTCTTTGCGTCATTCACTGCTTTGAGGTCCATCATAGATATCTCACAGAAAACCTACCTTTAATATAGGCATATTCTTTATACTAGGCCTTCAAAGGAGTTTGTTTCTACTGACTTTAGTGGTCCACTGTAGGTGTGACTCAATGTAATAAATCAGCTTCATAGACCTATGAGTCTTCTGCTCTCCAGAATGGGGGAGTTCCGCCCCATAGACAGGATGCGTAAGACAAGAGTGAGAAGACAAAGTCATTGTGTGTTCAGCATGTCTTCTGTGCAGACATTGACTTTGCGTTTATATTTCTCCTAGACCCCATTTGGGGTTTCTCTGTAGAACGGGAATGACTTTACAAGTTCAATCCATGGCTTCCAGCAAAGAGTTTCCATTTACTATCATAAATCAGCCACACAGATGTGAATCCTTAGAGGAGGAGATTAGTTTATACGTAGGAAGCGGGTACCCTTTTAATGTTGCTGATACATTGTGATAGAGGGGAATTAACGTGAGAAGGGAAGGAGGAAGGCAGAAAGAAGGGGAAGTGGAGGGCATGGGGAACAAAGTGGTCTTCAAATACCTGAAAAAATACTAAAAGAGAAGACAAGGAACGAAAAAAGAAAGATAGCTGAGGAGAGGTGGAGGCCCAGATGCTGTCACAAAGCCCCTCCGGGTCCGTGACAATCAGTGAAGAAGTTTCCATTGATTTAGTGCACTTTTGATCTGACACACGGAGAACGGTTGAGCAACATCCTTAAGCTGAAGCACTTGTAGGACACATGTAGACCTGGCGATGCCAAAACATTTTGCAGGTAGGTCTCTGCTTTGCTGAATTGATTGTGTAGGTGGTGTTCTTGGATGTCAAAATGAATTATATTTCAGTCTAAAATTTCCCTCACTTTTTTATGGTGTTTTGTTTTTTTTTTTTTTTTTTTTAAAATAATCCAGCTAACCCTGTGTGATGGTTGTAAGAGGAATTCAAAATTTATGTACATTTTTGGGCTTCCCTGCTCTTTTTGCCTTCCCTTCAGAAAGACAACTTCACCCTTTTTCTGCCTGTTGGAGGTTTTTATTTCCTCTTCTACTAGAGCTAGTGCTTTTAAAGAAGGGGATGTACTTCCTTGTAACAATTTGGGCACTGAGTCCTGCTCTCTTCTGATTTGGCAGTTTGGGAGTAAAGGTGGATGTAGTTGTTTCAGATGTTGGCAGGGCGCCCTGCTCCCCCGGTGTTTGCTTCGCGTAGGTGCCAAATTTCAGACTATACTGATGTGCCTGGATGCTGTACTTCCCTCCCATAGGTGAAGATATTAAAATATAGAAGTCATCAGTTTTCTGGATATTTTAAAACAGAAGGAGTATGAAACGTCAGGACAATGCAACCAGGGCTGGTAACATATTTCTATACCATCCCACTCTGTAAGCAAATCGTGCTCTTTTGATTGATCCATTGAGCCATGCCCAAGCAACTCTCTGTTGAACCAAATTCATTGCTGTGTGTGGCTCAGTTATGTGAAAATAGTGCTCCAAAAATTATAAACTTAAAAAATATAATATGTATCTTAAAAGCGGAGAAACCAAAGAAGAGTTAAAAATTAGCTTTCTAATAAAATTGTTGTTGGTATTTATTTTTTTTCTTATTTGTTGACCAGACTTTTTAGGTCTGACCCAAGATAACCCTTGAGATAAAAAATACTAGTTTTTCAAAGCAGCAGCAAAGGTATTTGAATAAGGGAAAAATTTTGGTGGCATTGGCCGTTAGTTTCAAACACAAGCAAAGCAAAAAGATGGAGACAGAGACGAGAGAGGTAGAAGAGCTGACTATTTCGTTGCAGTAAAAAGGATGAAGAGAAGATGACAGGGCTCGGATGGAAATTCTCTGCAAAAGTACTTTTGCACTGGCATATTCCCCAAATTTGCCTGATCCCCTTCCCACGCCCTGCTTCCCAAAGCTCACCCCGTTCAGGCTGCACTGCTGTGGGCCACTTTATTGTGTTTAACAGCGGTTATGTTTCAGTGATGCTTTATGTCTCTGGCTTGGAAAAGAATTTGGGTGAAAGTCACAATTTCAATTACTATTTTTTCAGCTCACTACTTAAAACACGATCAAGCATATGGGTGAGCTACACAAAATTTCTCAGCGACATTTGAAATCAGAGCAAAACCTGATTGTTCCATCTTATTAGCCACGTCTTGTTTGATGTAGCATGTTTTTCTAACCCGGTATCACTTCCATCTGAAGCTGCACCACAGAGAACACAAAGGTTTCAGTATTGAAGTTGAAGGAGCACTGAAGGGCATCTTACAAATGCTACTTTGTCACCTAGCAGGAGTTCTTGGAAATTTTTCAATGTTTTTCTTTTCTTTTGTGAACGGACATAAAGTGCCTCTTTCAAACCCAGCTAGGGTTTCATTCCTGCTTCTGTGATTCTCTGAGGTGCATTAGTTGAGGCTGGCAAACTTTTAGACTCTGGGGAATACAAAGCAAGATAATCAGTACAAACTCAGTCCTTGCGGCAACTCTGTTTGGGTGGCTGAGTTTCCCGACAGGGACTGGGGTGGGGGAGGAGAACAGTCGCTCTAAAGAGGTACAGGAGCCACAAAATTAAAGCAAGAAGAAATCCTTCATTTTTAAAAATCGGAATAAAGAGAGAAAAGGATCCAGAGCCATTCAGAGACTGGTAGGAGCTGAGAAAGACACTTATGCAGGTTTGCTTCCCAGATTTTTCTTCACTCTAAACTTTTATTTATGTGCCTTTTCCTGTGCCACTTTTACCAATGTTTCTCGACAACACATTAACTTCCCTCCCGGTACAATAATCGACTCCAATCTGCTATTATCACGGAAATAGAAGAGGTAAAGTGCCTGTAATAGGATCCAAATCAAATCACTTTCACTTCAGCCGGCTTTTGCTGTGAAGCCGAAGATTCCCCAGGGAGATTCAATACAGAGAAACACCTGCAGACACAGGCTGAGGCCCGGAGATTATATAGAACACGACAGGCCGAGCTTTGCACTAGCATTTCCTTAGTTACGAGATGGTCACATTGGCAGTAATAACCAGAGGCAGGACCTGATAAAGTTGTGACTCATTGGCAAAGCCAGGATCTGACTTTCAGCTGATTTGACCCATCCTGAAGCAACACATCAGTTGACAATTTACTGCAGAAACAGCTATAGTTAATTTTTTTTTTCCCTCCCCCCGAAGCACTTGCCTTAGTCTTGAATGGTTTTGCATGAATTCCTGGTTGTGTTTAAGCGCAGTCTAGCCTGAAGAGAAAAAATATATCATTCTCCCCCAGCGGCTAGGAAAGGCCAGACTAAATTGAATTTAATAAGTTTCAGGTTTAGGGGAAAATAAACCTCGAATCTTTCCTGTGGCGTAGGAGACAACTTCAACAAGGGTTGAAGTTAGGATCAAAACGCATGGCTGCAACCAGCTCATGGTGTAGCTTAGAGTTTTGATGCCTTGTTTCCTGTGAATATTAGTTTATTAAATCAAATGCTTTCTCCCCCATTTTTATGTAACTTTTTTTTTTTAGAAATGCTAAGAGACTCTATGCCAGTTACATGTTAGTATTTAATTTTGTATTTATCTCAGGAAAACAATAATGTCATCTTAGCAGGATGAAAGCAAATATAACATGGCAAACATCGCCATATTTGTCGCCTAAGATTTAACAGGCTTGGCCTTGGTGGAGGAATAAAAATAGTGGTAAAAACAATAAGAAAAACAAAGAAAAGTAATTATTCCTGAATTTTAAAATTTTAAATTTAAAAACCTGTGGGGAAATTTTCATGGTTTAGAGTTCAGTGAGGAGTTCAGGTCCCATTTTCACTTTGAAACATCTCCTAGTAAGTATCCCAATATCTACACTGCTGCTGCAAATATTATACATATACTGTCAGGTACTGAATAAAGTTCTTCAGAGAGTAGGTGTGTGGCTTTGGTGAATACATACTGACCCAACGTATGCATAAAACACAGCAGTCACTATTGGTAGCCTTAGCTCCCACCCCAATGTAATTAATAGTACATGGGTAAGAAATTTTTTGAAATTTAAATTTAAACAGATTGGTGTAAAACTCAAAAGCAACAGTGCGAGAAAAAGAGCCACACAAAACTTAAGGAGCTCTGTGGAGGAATGCATTGAGGGAAGTTAAAATAATAGTAGATATAAGTGTTTTCTGCAACTGGCTTGTTCTGGAAAGTGTTATATTGTCTTCTATCATCTCTGCAGCGTCTGAGCACCTTAGTGTATTAGGTAAAGAGGATGAGAGAAATCATGAAGAGTTTGCTCTTCGGCTTCTTTTTCCTCATGAAGAGAATTGTTTTTTCTCTAAATGCACGTTTGGTAAAGTTTAGTTAAAGTATTTGCTATATTATTTTTCATGGAGCAGCAAATGAAAATAACCAACTGTCTCGTTCGTCTCCTGCAAGTTTACTCACAAGCTTTTATTATATGATAACTATTTTTTTTTTTGTTTTAGAAAAACCTTCCAAAAGAAAGGAGATAGGTTTGGAAATGTGTTTTGACTCCACATTACAATACATTACAGTCACGTTAATGTAATGTATAAAAAAACATATGTTAAACACTAACATGGGATCAAAACTCCTACTGTGAAAGATACGGAAGTCGCATTCTCTTGTCAACTCAAATGCACATTCTTAATTGCTAAATGTGAGCCAGAATCCCAAGTCCAAATGTTTGTTCACTGGAAACCAAATCCCAATTTTACAGTGCAATTGCAGCTGCAACCCTAAGGGAGTTTGGAAAGTTCTGATGGAAAAGAGCAAAGTATTTAAATTATGGGGCATCAGAATTTGAGATGATAGCTTGTAAGTCCAAAATTGAAAATATGGTGCTCAAGTACAGTGAGAATATGGCAAACAGCATCGTCCAGCCTCTTTAGATGGATCTGGGAATGCGTAGGGCATTTCAAAGCAAAATAAAGGAAAGAATGAGGGGTACATATCTGTTTGAGGATGGCATATTAAATAGCGAAAGATTGCTTTTTCAGTTCTCTGTGCAAACCAAAGCTTTCTATGCAGGAGGGCAGAGGCGAGGAGAAGTGGGGGAGGAAAGGAAGAATTAGGTCACTCTGTCAAAACATCTTTAGCTTTGCCTGATGAAGAAAAAGTTATAACCATCACAAAAACAATCACACTTATTAATAAAACTCTATGTATTGTTTGGCCTGAAATTAAACATTTCCTTTAATTTGCAAAGCTTCTTTATATCTTAAAAAAAAAAAAAAAAAAAAAAGAAGAAATAATTCAGGTAAAATGTAAATGAAATCTCCCCGTGAAATTAAAAATTTATGTGACAGGCCTGTGTTCTCTGTCTTGCTTTTAGGCTGAAAGCATCTGACTAATTCAGTGAGATTTTGTGAGTCTTTTGGTCAATCCAAACATGCTTTCTTTGGCATAAAAAAATGATTCTATCCAACTTCATCAGCTTCCTATAGTCACTTTTTTTGAGAGAGGACCTTTGGCTTGCAACTGTGTTGTGTTGTTTACAGTCTAATATTTCATATATCTGAAAGCAATAAGCATGGACCGAGTCCTGCGGACGTATGCCTCTGGAAACGCTATGGGTTGTACGCGCGAGCTGTGGGAGCGCTTGCAGGAGCACTTTGGTACAGCACAGTGTGAAAATACAGCTTCCCCCCCCAGTCTCGCTCTGCTGACCAAGAAAAAGCAATAGTACTGGCTGGAAAAACAAGAAGAGATATTTTTAGTACTTAGTGCATGTTTTTTAAAAAGCAGCAGGAGCAATGATGGTATTAGTTTTGGTCTTTTTTTTTTAGGGGTTTAGAGGCTAAAGCCTCTAGGATTTGAAACTGTGATCTCTGACATTGCCTTCAAGAAATGCAGAGGCCTCTTTCTCCTGTGTTTCCAGGTGTAGATGTGTCTCAGGTGTTAGTTCATCAGCTTCGTTTATAGGAAGCTTCAGGGTTGAGTGTGAGGAGAATGAAAATGCCTCTCGCAGCTTGATGAAAAGTTACTCTGCCTTTTTCTTGGGCATTTCACTCAGTATAGCACCGAGCACTTTGCTTAAACCCAGAGAGGAGAAAATGATTTTTCTATACTTATATGTCCAGACAGTGGATTCCAAAAAGCCCTAATTCACCTGATACAATAATAAGAAAATTACATTTCCTTACACTCCACCTTTCATCTTAAATGGTATTTTTGAAATTCTTGTTGAAACTTCTTTTTGGACAAACAGCCGCCTCTCCTCACATTGCATTACCCAACACAGCATTTATATTATTAGAAAATTAAACCAGTGACTGAGAGATTTTGACTAATTAGGTTTCTTGGATAATAAGAGCTTTTTAATAAGGTACATATCACTTACAATATTGCTAATGAAATGTGAAAGCGATTCAGTACTGTGTAAGATAATGGCTAACTTGTTTTAATTGTTAACATTTTTTCTTGCCTGCAATGACACAGTCATTATTTCGCAGTCACCACTTATCGTGAAATCCAAGAGGATTAATGGTTTCACTTATACTGGCGAAAATGTTTAAGCTGTCCCGATTATCAGTGCAGTTGGAAAGAATAATGGTTATTTGTCATTGCGTTTAGCTGTAGAATGAATTGTCCTCCAGCCAAGAGAATCATTAACCCTTTGAGCAACAGTAATAGAGTTTTACAATTAAAAACTAGGAAGCAAAGATTTATGGCTGGATATTTTTTTTTTTCTGTAGGTAGTTTATTAGCTTATGAGTCCCACTAAAACTAAATATATTTCTCCTGCAAAATAAACCACACGATACATCTTATTCTCCTGTGTAGCACTTCTGCTAGTTGGATTTAGATTGCACTGAAACATTCTTTTGGTGAACGAAAAATCTCCCAACTAGCCAAAAAAAAAAAAAAAAAAAAAAAAAGTAAAAAGATTGAACATACATTCTAGAGGGGAAAAAAAAGAAGTTGTTTCACATTGCTTTTTTATTACTAGATTGCTATATATGTTTAAGTACTGAATTTAAAGGAGAATTTTGTCTGTAATTCCCTATAATTCAAAACCATTTACTATGTATAAACAACTTAAAACCCCAACATTGCTTAGCAAAGTAATTAATATTGTTAATTTGGTTCCTCTGGGAAGAGTTTAAGATTGCATTGTCAAGTGAATGAGAATTCTTAAAATTCTGAACATGACACTGAACTAGCTGTGATTTCAATGCCAAAACTATAAAAGGCATCGTAAAACAAACAACTGAGTGTTTAAAGGTTTGGGTGTAAAAGGGTAATATAAAAAAAAAAAAAAAGGGAAATAAAATCATTACTTGGGAAGTCATTTTAAATCGGGGGAAAATACGCACTCGGTGTGGCTGTTAAAGTGCGCTGCTCTGGAACACGGTTGTTCCTTAGTTGTGAGTTTCTATCACTTGGTGTAACATCGGGTGGAGCGTTGGGTCCAGTCCTTGGTCAGAGCCTGCAGCAGAGCATTGGAGTTGCTTCTGCACCGGAGCAGTGGTGATTTCCAGCAGCACAGAGTCGAGCTGATCGTATGGGTCTGAGGATGAGGAATGAGAGGTGTTTGTGAAATATTCCTCCTTGCAGCAGTGCTGGAAGGAGTGAAAACCCTCTTGTTCTTCATCATTTAGTGGGAGTGGAAGACGGCCAGCATTTAACTGGAAATGTTCAGCTTCTTACAAGATTAGGTCCTATTACTGTTTCTCCACCTAAGAAATACATTAAAGTGAGTCTCACACAATAAAAATACATTTTAAAAAGCACAGAGCATTTATGCTCCCCAGCAGGTCATTGTCAGGCACAGCTGTCAAAGTGGTTGAGAAGGCGACCGTTAAGGAAAATTTACTTGTAGAGGACCCGGGTTTGCTGCTTTATCTTGCTGCTGAGAAAGATGAAATATAAACCAGCCTATCTTTGCCTGGTACTAATGTGTAGCTCAGGGCCTGATCCTCAGCTCTGGAAGGTGCTGGGGGTCTCCGTCGGCTTGGAAGGGGTTTTGGTCAGGTCTGCAGCCCTTGGCAGTGCAGTGGCCTTACCAGCCATAGCATCTGGATGGGATGCGTAAGTGTCACTTGCTTTTCCTCTCAAAGATTTTTATGGACTCCTTTTCTAAGAGGAAAAGGGCAGCTACTCCCTTCAGCTGTAATAATAAATATAAATGGACTTGAGTATGAAAAGAAAACTTGCTCACCACTAGAGAGGCCACATTAATGAAGGCAGCAGTGAGCATCTGGGGAAGCACACCTCCATACAGGTAGCCGAGGCACGAATAGAAGTTATATTATTCTACAATTATTTAAAAAAAAGAAATGCTTCTTCAGGTGCTTCTTGAGCCTGTGTCATGAAGATCAGTGCATATAAGCTCAGAACGTGATCATTATCATTATTATGTGTGATCTATCGACAAAAACGAGGGCTTCTCTGAGATGGTAAACAACAGTTTCTGCAGAAGCCCCCTGAGGTACGCTGGAACTGCACACCCCAGCAGTTTTAGATGGGAGAGGTCAGAAGAAACAGCTGCCACCAGACAAAAAGACATAGCAAATACATGCAAAAAAAAAAAAAAGGCAAAAAAACCTCCCAACCGAACACCCCCCCCATCCACCCCCAAAAAACCGTACACACAAACCCACACATATATGAATTTCCACCGCTTCATAAATCTATTGGAACATTTATAGATGCAGGAATGTAGAGCTATAGATGTGGATGGTGGAATTTAGCTCTAGTTTGGAATTTATGATTGACATTTTGGAGAAACCACTACTAACTATCCCTATGGCTTTAATGAAAATTGGCAATGTGATCGCAGGCTTTGTTCCCTTTGGTTTTCTTTTGCAGCAGTGCCTGTGCATATGGTATATGTAAGTCCCTCCCCCACCCCAAAAATGTTGATAATGGCAGCTATTTTGGGGAAGACAATTACTGATGAAAAGGACTGAATGGATTTTCCCTTCTCACTGGATAGGGGTTCAAATGCTTTTCAAAAAGCATGAAGCAAAACTGCTGCTGCACCTCTTTGGCTTGTCGGCTGCATTTGTTGTACTTTGGCTCCAGCTGAAATGTAGCGCTCGTAGGGGCTAGCCTGGAATGTCAACCCCGTCCCTGCCTTTTACATTTTAATTACAAATGAAGGAGCCTACAAAAAAATATAGTGTACAACTTGTGAATGGACCATTTATTAAATGTTCGCAGTAGTTCAGAGGCTTAAGATGCAAGAGGTGGGCAGGAGCTAACATCCAGCAGTGAAACTGTTGGAGAAAAAAAGTCCAAATCTCCAAAATTGGAAAGGGAAGCTTAATTAATTTCAAGAGTCTCCCCATTGGATCTGCTGGGAATACAGTTAAAAAGAGACAGACATATTTAATCGTAATATTTTGTTCCTAGTACAGGGAAGCTGGTGCCTCTGATCCTTCTGTCCATGTGAACAAATGCTTGACATGAAAAACTTCTGGGTTCACTGATGTTAATGGTAAAACTCTTACCAAATCCTTGGGCCGGGGTCTTAAACAGCACTGATTATTTCTGTAATCATTAAGGGACTGTTTAAACGTTCCCCTGTCCCCACATTCACATTCTCGTGTTGTAGGGATGCTTTGGGAGGGGCAGGTTCTCCTGGCTGGGACTTCCTTGCAGTTTATAGCAATTCCTATCAAATATTAAGAGTCTCATGGATTTTTTATTTTTAATTTTTAGTGCAAATACTGTTTAAACACAAAATAGGCAGAAAAACCTTGACAGAGAAACTGGCTGAAATAACCTGCTATGGGCTGGGTAAAGCACAGGAGGAAAACAAAGTGTGCAAGAGTGAAGCATTGATTAGATTTAATTTTTTTTATATAGGAATATTTTGAACCATAACTGTGGAAGACCTTTTCAGTATTATAGAAAAATATGTTGTATATAGAAATTATGCTATTTTCAAAAGCATTTTTTCCCCTTATTTAACTACTGTGTGGTAGGAGCGTGGCCCTAAATCGGAGGTTATAGATATCCTGAAGGGATGGCGGTGCTACTTTGCCTCCTATAATCTCCCTTTGTTAAAAGATACAAGGATTAGACCATCCAAAAAATCAAAATATCACAAAACGGACAGTGAAATGTCTGGGAGTGGGACAGCAGCAAGTAGTGCCTAATTCTGTGGCTTTGGGAGGGTTTGTTTTGTTTTGTTTTTTTTTTTCTTTGGTTGGCTTCTTTATTTCTTTAAAATTTTAACCTCTCTTACTGTGCCAGCTGGAAACCAATATTCTGATTTTATTCCCAGTATTTAATAGCCTCGGTTTCATAGTTTTTCTCCTCCTCTTCCAAAAGGCTAAAATTTTAATTGACACATTCCTGGAAATGTATTAGGTCAATTTAGAGTAAAGTATGTCATTTACGCAGTGTGTGGAGTCTTAGTTTTCGTGTAAAATACTGTTCTTAATTGATTATCATGTACATGAATTTTCTGCATCATTTACACTTACAAATGTGCATTGCACAAAAAGCTAATAAATCTCAGAGGCTTGAATATTAACAACATTTTCTCCCCCTTGTGTTATTAGCAGAGAAATCAGCACTAGAGACTGGCAAACTGTTGCTCACATGAGTACCCTTTCCAAACACGAGGAGTCCTTTGTCACATAAATGGTTCAATTGGAGAAAATGACTATATATGACCAATGTCAACAGCATAACTTGTGAGAAGGAGAGCTGCTCGTGTGCATGCGGGCTTGGAGGTCCAGGTCAGTGTTCTGCTCTTTAGTGTGCTTCTGAGAAGAGAGAGAGAAATCCCTGCACGTGCAGTGGGATGGGGGAATTGCCCAAGCCATCAAAATCTTCCTACCATGGGATAAGACTACAGTGCACAAACAGAACAGCAGGAGACTGTCCAAAAGGCACAGTGCTGCCCCAAAAATTATTACTGTGTGCTCTTGCTGGCTTAGCAGTGCTCAGGTGAAGGATTCCCATTCCTAAATCTGCTCAGATATGTGCTGCCAGGTGAATTGAGGCATGAGGATGCTCGTGGCTGTGGAGTTGTACCGACACAGCTGCTCTGGTTTTAGCCAGAGGAGGCGGCTTTGGGGCTGTCCGAGACTCTTCCTGGTCTCCCCCTGTTCAGTGAATAAAGCCGTGAGCTACAGAAACTACCTGGAGCTATTGAACCCTCCACATCCATTTCTATTGTCTGCCTTTGTGAACGTCTGTCTTGGGAGAGCACTCTTTTTCCTTGTCTTCTTGCCGCACTATGCAGATCTTGGCTGAGCACCCCTGCATCCTCAAAATTATTTTTTTTTTCTAAAGAAAAGAGAGAAAAGTGCTTCAGATGACTAAAGTTTGCCAAATCATTTCAAATAGAAAAAGAAATCAAAATTAAGTGGGTTTATGTATGTATCTCATGCATGTATCTGTGCATATGTATATATATAATGAAAAGTAAAAAGAACATTTATTTTCATGTTCAAGTTTTGTTTAAATAGAGGTATATGTACATACGTAAGTATTCCTCTACTCCTCCACTACATTAAGTAGATATAAAGATACATTTCTAGATGTGTGTATACTTACATTTTGAATAATTTATTTTGACTAACTTTGGTAGAATTTTTTTGTTTGAGGTCAACTCTAAACAATTGCTAGTCTTGCTCTTGTTTTAATATGTAATATTATTTATATAATTTAGATAGATCCCTAAAAATCAATTATCCGTACCAGAGTTCTGCTCAATTGACGTTGCTAGTGCAGAATGATGGATACAACTTCAAAGAGCTGGCTGCTCGGAGAAGGGCTAGTTAGGAGCATCTTCAGGCTTGCACCCTGGGTGATATAACATGAGATTTCAACTTGTCTGTTATCCCTAGAAAATCCTGCATTATATGGTGGAATGAAACAACTTTGCACTCTCACGACAGTGCAGAATAGTTCCCATTATTTCCCTCTTCCTGTCAGAATTCCACATTAGTCTCCAACCTCTCCTTCGTTACAAGAAGTTCTCCAAAATAAAATATAAACAAAAAGAGGAAAGTGTGGGAGCAGAGATTCTGCAGAAGGAGTGGAAAGAGGAAAATATTGGAGGCTCAGGGAAACAAGAGATCGTGTGATGTAGGGGTGATCCCTTGCGGACTCTGTTATGATCTTGCTGGGAATAGAAGGAATATCTTTTAAGATCAAGTCCTTGTTGGTCATATTCCAACCCCAACCAGCTCCTCCGTGCGCTGGGGTCTGCATTTCCTGCAGTATTTGATCAAACAGTCGACATGTGCGATAGTGCAGCGCTTTGCCTTCCTCCTTTATTTTTTGTACTCCATGATCATGTTGCGTGTGAATCTGCTGTGTTTTGTTCCGTGGTTAGCTGCGTTTTATCAGTGGGAATCAGTGGGAATAGTGATTCCTTTTGCACGTACCTGCTTATATTGCTCAGTTGTCTTCCTCTTTTTTTTTTTTTTTTAATTTTTTAATTAGGCAGTGTAGGAGTGTAATTTACTGTAATTTTTTCACTGGACTGAATTGCTGAAAAATAGTTATACTTAAAAGCATGTAAAACAAAGAGAAACAAGGCTTATATCTTACTTTTTCACTTAAAGGCATACAGAGAAATGGTGCCGTTGCTTTGCCTGTGTGTTTGACCATCAGTCAGAAAACTCTAAGTAACCCTAATGGAAACCGAGGATTCGACATGTTTATTGAGGGAGTAGAATTATGCCCCTTAGAAAGGATGCTTGCTTAGGATCACTGCGGTATGAATCACTGGGACTGTGGCCAAAGGTGGGAAAGAACACGGCTGACATTCGCAACCCTCCCAGCTATCAGTAAGTACAGCCAAAATAATTACCCCAAGGCATCTGGATAACCCAGCCTAATTAGCAGTGCCTGAAAACGAGTGGGTTGCATGTTTATACCTGAAGAAATCAAATTACCCTCATACATTTCACCAGGGGCTCTTCCAATTCATTGCTCTGTTGATGAAAGAGGTAGCTATTTACCATAAAGTCACAACCCCGCAGCCTGTGGCTATTCGCCACGTTGAAGAGTGTTACTGCCCTGCAGGGAAATTATTCCTTTTACTGGAGTTGAAGGCAATATTCTTTGCACTGATGAGCTCTAATACTTTTATGGTAGGTGGCATGGACTGTAGAATATACACAAACATAGTAATATGCACTTAATTAGATTACTTGTTAATATCGTTCATTCATTTAATTTGGTCAAAACTGCTGTAGCCAAATGTTCACCCTTAGCTACAGATCTCAGTTCCCAGATCTGAGACCAAGATTTAGGGAGAGTTTTAACATCCTTATGGATAACAAGAATATTCATAATTAAAATGTTTGCCGCTAACCTGCTTTGAAGGGAATGTAAAGCCTCATATTTCAGCCAACATAGTAAAAAGTGAAATCAAATCTTTGAGGTGGCAAGGTTACCCCAAACCATTGGAATTTCTTGCATCTTCTTTTGAAACACCTCAAGCTGACTATTTAAAGAGATTATACGCTATCTCTAGCAACTGTGGACCAGACCGAGTCTGACAAATTCTTAGTTCGTTACTATAGCACAACTTCTGTTATGATCAAATGCGAAAACTTTCATCAGCGCTACTGCACAATCCAAATATGAGTGAGGAAGTTACCATTTAAAAACAATGATAAAAAAAGACCCAGATCTGAAGAAATTGTACGTGAAACATAGGAAAAGAAGATCTAGGGAGAACATTAATACATTTAAGAATGGCTTTGTTTATTCCTTACTGATTATTGTAAGTACTGTTATGTAGCTGTGTGGATAACAAATCAAATGATTGCAACAGTTACAATGCTGAGAGTGGGTTTTGGTTCAAATTAAAGGAAGACTCAGTGATACACAAATCTACTTTTGTCAGTATTATATAGTTTGCCCAGAACAAACATGATGGGTCTTGCCCCCCCATCCTGGAATTCAACCCTGAGAGATACATGCGCGGCAAACCAGCTCGCACAGAAAGGTTCTACCTGGGGCAGTCTGTACCAGTGTTTAAAACCAGAAATTCTCAGGGTTGCAGAAAGGTCTGAAAGTAAGAGCCACAAAATCATTCCGTGTTTTGAATTGGACTTTAAATGCAGATTTGTTCCGCGTACTTTTGATGAGTGAGTGAATTAAAAAGGAGATGGGGCTTGTAAAATGGTGCCTGGGTATATTGAGCAAGCTCTTCACCTCCAGAAGGCAAGGTTCACATTGGAGTTTAGTGGCCTCAGGCTAGTCACTAGTGGGCAGTTGCCCACATTGCTAAGCATAACACAATTTAGCAGAAATCAGAACAATTGACAGTTTCTTCTCAAGAGATGCTGTAGACTCATTACTGGAATTGAAGGGGTGTTGGAGGTCAGAGCTGAAGTGCATTGGCAGATCTGTGTGGAGGAAGTTTGCGGAGCTCTGTGTGCTAGGCCAGATGGTGCTATTAGTGTCTAACTTTCATGAGTACTAAAATTCACCAAATATCCCTCCTGCCCCAAAACAAACAAACATGCGCACTCACAGACGCGCACAAGTAGTCCCACACAGTTTAGAGCAGTCAGCGTCCCTGGCATCCGTACCAACTTTCCTACTCATTTAACACCACCACAGATTAGAGGACACAGTAATGCAACACTCTGGGCTATTTGCTGGATGTAACTCATAATGATTGACACTCTTGCCCGCGTCCCGACTTTGAACTACATCTTGTATATTATTATTTTTTGTTATTGTCCTTTAAAATGCTTAGAGATATAACATATGGCAAGTGCCAATGCACCACGGTGCAATGTAATTTAGTCAAATATCAGAAGCATAGACGGTGCAAATGGAAAGCAGGCAAAATATCTGATCCAAGTGCCTACTGGTGTAATTGACTCAGTCGAGCCAGCCTGTGTCATTAGTCCTATAAACAGTTGCATTTACAACAATAAAACTGAAAAGCATGGAAATTAAAAGCTGTTAGAATTTCCTCTTGTGTGCATTTATCTGCACGAATGCTGTATACTCCCTGCACAATTTTGTAATCTGTTTGGTAAAGTGGCATTACAGTAACCTGTGTCGGCCCTGTACTGTATATCAAACAATATCACACTCCAAAGGAGGATTAATCAAAGTAACGGATGCGCTGGTTTAGTACACCATGTCTGCTGTCAATTACACACGCAGTAAGCTCACAAATTTAAGCTGCTGAACAGAATAAAATCAAGGGGCTCTCTTGCTTCCTATCGTTGAGTGCTAAAAAAACCAAAAAAAACCCAACCAAGCAACCTGTAAATTTTGGAAAGGATTTCTGGGCAGGTGAAAGGACTCCAGAAGCAGGCGATGAGAGAGCGACTGTTTGTGTTTGGCCGTGGTGGTGCTGAGTGCCAAAGGCAGTTGACGGACAAGTGTACCCCAACAATGTTTCACTTATTAAAGAAGCCTTGTCAAACAAGCTGAAAGCCCTGCATATAAGTGACCTTTCTGTTCACCTCCCATTACAATGAAGATTTGAGCATTCCTTGTGAGCCTTCCAGTGTCGACATTAAAGAATCAGAGTGTCTTTCCATCTCTGCCGATGTGCCACTAGACCACTTAACAGAAAATTGAGAGAGTATATTACGGGGTGAAAGAGCAGAGTTCGGAGGTCACTATCATTCTCATTAAGAGATGTTTCTATGCAGTGCCCATAGGTGGATAAATCAATACTTTCTGTCTGAAAATGATCACGCTTGGTAAAGAGTGCTTTAATTGGGCTGTTACTGTTTATGGAGAGTGAGTATTTATGGGGTTTCATGACAATAAACAGCAGAGCGGATGATGGCTTCCATGTTCCTTTGTGGGATGTGATATGACAAGTGGGATGACAGAAGATTTTGACATTTCAGACCTCCCTTGAGTGAGGGGAGTGCAAACTCTTAGCAATTGGCTGGGAACTCCCAGAGTCCCAAATTGGGATCTGCTGTTTGATGCATGCATTGTTTGAATAGAGAGGCCTTTATTTCAGGTAGCTTTCCAAATGTTCCCCTTTAAAGAAACTAGACATTAATGGTGTGATAGTTTAAGAGAACCTTTTTCTCCCCCTTTTCTTTCTCCCCCGTTCCTAGTGACACTGGGCGGGTCTGTTCAATGTGCCGCCTTTTTACTGTCAGAATGGAGACAGGAAGAGGCAAAGGTTGCAGGGAAACGGGGAGAGTAAGATCTCCAGTTCTCCCAACAAAACAAGCAAACAAAAAGAAGAGAACTGAAAACCAAAAGCTTTTTCTGGCTGTGGAGGACAGGGACGCTAAACAAAATTCCTGAAGTCCTGCCCAGCATTTAACAGTGCTGCGTAATTACCTGGTGCATCCCAGGGGACGGTGTGTGCCCGTGCACACGCGGAGCTGGGGACACACGGCAGACTGGGATCTTCAGCCAACCTCATTCCTTCAGACAGAAAAGTGTTAAAGTAATCTTCAATAAATCTCACTGATGCGGATGTAGTGTACACATCCTGACAAGTTATTTATTTTGAGCATGTTTTAGTCGAGATTCCTGGGTAGGTCTGACGGTCTCAATGTTGTATCTCTGCTTTCCCGTTTTGAAATGTGTATATTTTGCAACTTTTTCTAAGGAAGTCCAGGCATTTGAGGTAAGCTGTATGTGGAGGAAATCTGAGAAAGTTTTAGAGAATCTAGCTGTGAATTAAACCAGCTGTCAAGATTTTAACGGAGATGTGGAATAATAATTGTAATGCTTTGAAATTAGCATAGCGTTTTTCCAAAATCCCCCCCTATTTTGGAAAACTTTCTGACGAAAGTGTGTTGTCCCCAGCGTTGGCTCGAGTCTGGCAGTGACTGAATGGGAACTAGACCCTAAGGATGTGACCGCACGCCATTCTGTGCTGTGACTCTGCTTTGCGTTGGCATACACAAGCGAACCTTAAACCAGCCTGTTTATGTACCTCTGGCAGAGTTTCCTCAATAATTGGTATCTCCAGCTCAGCCTGCAAACTCTGCCCAAGGAGCATGAAGATTTCCTGTGAGACAGATATTATTATCTGCCCCTAAAAGACTGCAATTAAAGACAGGATGCAAGCTGATGAATACAAAGACTCAAATATGGTCCCAGTGATGTTAAGGACATACTGGGTCACTTGTGCCAGGTGGTTTAAGGAGTTGAGGATTTGCAGTTTAAGAAACACGCAGATTGAAACACATTGTTTGAAATTATTGTTTTGCTTTTCATTTGGTGTGGTGAACTTTTTATTAAGGTGGTATTTGGCCTTTGGCTGATAGACCAAACTTCTGTTAAAGGAAATTCCATTTAAACATAGGAAAATCTTCTTTCCTATGAGGCTGGGCAAAGGCTGGAACATGTTGCCCAGAGAGGCTCTGGACTCTCCATCCTTGGAGAGACTCAAACCCCAGGTGGACGCAACCCTGAGCAACCTGCTCTGCTTGAGTTGGACCGGACAACACCAAGGTGCCTTCCCCAGGCTCGGTGATTTTGGCATTCTGTGGTTCTGCTACATTACACAGTTTTGCAGGTGAAAGGTAAATGAGCATATGAAAGCATATTCGCAGCAAAGACTACCTCCAGGTTGTGTCACTACCTTTCTTCTGGCCATTGGTCTCAGGCCAGATGTTTAAAGACATTGTCTGCGTCATTGTCTCTTCAGGAGTCCAAGACTGCTGCAGTTTAGAAGCTGCAGTAGAAGTTGAGTAATAAACACATTCAGCCTCAGATGGTTTTCTTTAGCAAACAGAAATGCTAGATTTTCCAACTGCAAAGATTGACAGGTCTGTGCTTTCAATGGAAGAGAAATACAGACTTTTGCTTAAAAAAAGTCCGTTATGAATTTAATCATATTTTCAGGGTTTGTGTACGTAGGTTTGTAAATTATGGACAAATGAAGGGAAGGTGTTTTTGAAAGCATGTGTTGTTTGGAGAAAAATAACAACAATGACAACAAAAAAACCCTAGGCTCTGGTTTTGAAGGGAAAATATTACTTCTGGTTATTGTTTCATCAGTAATCCATAATACCTTCAAGGGAACTGCTACAGTCTGTCATCTCATGGACAGCTTAAAAAAATGGCATGCTATAGAACTGGTAGGCCCTAAGGGAACTTTTGAATAGCTGATACCCTATTTGCGCAATAGATATTTTCCTTGATAACTGGAAATTAAGCTTGCCTGGAAGAAATGTAAATATCAGCTCTAATTTGCACTCTGAATTACCATTAAAAATTATGTGTGCACATAATCATATCAAACATTTCAGAGCTTAGAAACTGTGATAACACTTGGCACTCTCAGCATCTTCAAAGCACTTTACAAATATTACCAATACATCCTTCCACCACCCCATATTGTTATCCCTACTTTACAGATGAGGCAGGGGGGTCATTGAGGTTCCTTAGTGCCTTGGGATCACGCTGGCTATAAGTAACACTACTGGGATAGGAACTCAGGAATTTGTCTAGCCCTATGATTAAGCCACTCTAGGTAGACTGCTATTGGTGCTAATTTACTTCCAAATTGGCAAAAATAATATATGCAGCGACAGAAGTGCATATGATACCATTACATAGCTATTGTGCCTCCTAACGTAGTTAAGATATTGCTGCAGGACAAAGATTTTTTGTTTACATCAAAAGAATGACTGGAAATAAATGGAGTTTTCCTACATAGGTGCCAGTAAATAGCTTGAATTAGAACCAGACTGATGCATGATTTAAACATAAACAGGCTAAATCAAAGCAAACTCATTCAGATTAGATCTTGTTCCTAACGTGGTCGTAATTATTGCTATTGGACTCGGACGGGGGAAAAAAGGTAAAGGCGATGTACTGTATAGACTCAGCCTAAATTGACCTTGACCATAGTTAATGCCATGCAAAAGCAGTTCGTACTGCTAAATCCCTTACTGCCTTGGTTTTTGATTTTTAGTTTGTGAATTCCCAGGTGCTAGACTGTGTTGTGATAAATATTTGATCACACATTTGCAATCTGGAGGGGTTTTTTTATGATAGGCGATGTTCTTGCATTTTGGGTCTGATGCTGGCCGACAGAAACCAGTCAGAAGTTCTATGATCTCACGGCGACAAACCAGATTTGGAAGAGAGTTTTCAGCAGAATTCCCTGTTGCCTGATCTCAGCGTGCAAGTCAACATTACATGCTTCTGTAAGTCTTCCGTAAAAATCCATTCTCAGGAGAAGTTACTTCCCAGGTGGTTATGAGGTAGGCAAGCTACAAAGTTAATTTTTGCACCATGGCCCATTTTCTTGAGCTCTTCAGCGTGGAAACAATAGATTCAAACCTTGAATTGGGCCAAAGGAAATAGGTCCTCCATTTGTTAATATGTTCATAGTCGACACAGGAGCTCTCAGTCAGCAACTGTCCTGGCTGGTCTTCTGCTAAACTGTGTCTAGTGGTGTTAATCATACCTCTCTTACTCAAACAGTAGCCTTGACCAGGGCACAAGTTGAAGCTGTGTTCAAATCAGAAAGAGGGATCTCAGGTAAACTCTGTGATGTGGTGAAGGAACGCTGTCCTCCTTCATTTGTTGGATCCAGATGTGACCGGCTCCCACTGCTCTGTTACTGGAGAAACAGTGAGATGTAGGATTCCGTCAGGGTCCTGCCTTCCTTCGTGTCCTGGGTGATGTCATGGTGCTTAGCGATATGGTTTAGCGGTGGTTTTTGTCAGTGATGGGTTGATGGTTGGACTCGATGATCTGAAAGGTCCTTTCCAACCTAGACAATTCTATGGTTCTATGTCTGAGGCTGAGCTGTGACTCTGTGGACGTGTTTGTTGTTGCATTACTGTTGAAGGGCCCCAGTGCTTCCCGCAGGTTGTCACTGCTGTCTTACAGCGATACCCAGCCTTTGATGGAAAGTCAACCTCCCACTACCTTTCAGCATTGCCTGATTGTTTGGGCTGAATTACTGGAGTGTGTTCCTAGCAAAGTTTGCACAGATTGTGGTCAAACATATGGTACAGATTCCATACAGATTCTAAATCTTGGGGTCATAAACTGATAGAAGGGAGCCACAATTCCCTCCCCTTCCTAAATCATAAGATAAAAGGCAGCTTTGGCTTGGTGGACAAGTATGAAAGTTATAGAAAAGACATTCCCGATGTGGGATGTTTGACATCTTAGCAGATGGAATTAGCAGCCTTACGAGACCCTTACAACAGCCTATCTTTAAAAATGTGATAAGTAAGTAATAAAGCCATCCTTAAAAGATCTTATGTTAGGAATTTAATGCAAGAGTGTAACACTCAACTGTAAACTGTTCAGATGCAGTCAGCGGGGATTGCTCTTTGATAGACTCTCAGGATTCATCCCAGCATATGCTTCTTCCTGAAGAGATGATAGCCATTAATGTCACTTCCGCAGTTCAAAATATATCGTAATGCACGGTTGGAAATCCCAGATGTCCTCTCCAAATAACTGGACTTCCAAAGATTCGGCAGAAAGGCTACAGCTGCAGAGAAGTGGCACTTATGGTAACTTTCAAACTTTTGTGATTTTTCAAAAAAAATTAATTTGTTTGTTCTTGGAGCCTTTCATATTCTGTAATTTTTGAGGCCTCTATCAAATAAATATTTGTGAAAGATTGTCAGAGACATAATAATATAGCTTTAGAAGTTGCATGTTTTCATGGCAAAATCTGCAGTGATTTCAAAGGGACTAGGATTTTGTTTCTGTTAAATGGGAAAACAATGTTGATAATTAGGTAAAGTGTAGAAACATTCTATTTACAGTAGACAAACAGTGCAGTGATTGAATTTGAAAGGAAAAAAATACCAGCCAACTTTGCAAGGATGTGAGCTTGGATTTGGTACTTACAATTCACTAATCACAAAATAATTCAGTAGTGCTGAGCAAAACAAGGCACTTTTTATCACCATCTCCTCTCAGTTTGCAAGCGGCATTGTCTATCCCACCGTTTCATGTCAGAGAAGAAGGAATTTTAGCAAATGTTTGATTTATTAGAAAGTGAATGATTCTTTGCAGCCATGTGGGGCTAGCCCATGTTTCAATAAGACAAATTGCATTGTAGCATTCCACTGGCAGCCAATGATAACTCATGATCCAGACAGAGTCGGTTATACCAGAATGGATGAAAAGCAGGAGCAAAAGGACACATAGCAGAAGAAAAGAAAATGCTTCAAGAGCTGTTATTTAAGAAAAAATAAAAGTAAAAATAATAACAACCCTAAACATTGTTTTAGATACTATTTAAAAATATTTCAATTAAGATTCTGCACTGCGTTGCAAGCAGAATATGGTAGAATAAAGAGGATCGTGTTATCTCTTTCCCAGTAGTAAATTATCATATTTATACTCAAAACCACACCACTGTCAACTTCAGTCATTTGTGTAATTGGAAAAAGGTAAATGATGTAGTAAATGAGACCCTACTGTCGTTCTTTGTTAAAAAAAAAAAAAAAAAAAAAAAAGTAGTGGCAAATGGTACAGGTTTAAAATGAATTAATGTCAACTGTGAAAAGCAAAGCCTAAGACAAACAAAATCTGACTGTTCTTGACCTTTAGTTAATATTGATAGTTTATCACTAGAGAACTCATTGATTTATTTTTCAGCTCATATCTGATTATCACTTCAAAATAGCACTGAATATTTTAAAATAGCTCAGCCGCCCATGTTTCAGTTCCCTCTATTCCAGATTACATATAAATGTTTCTTTATTTCCCAGTAACGCAATGCTGCTTTTTAAATAGGTGACCCGCCAGGAGCAAACCCCGAGGTGATGGGTTGCTTCCTGATTGCGGATCTGCGTGTCAGGAAGTGCTGGGCTCTGCCCGTCGGCTTTGTTCTCCGGGATCCGCCGAGCAGGAAGGGGATTGAAATATACAGGAATCTCGTTCCCAGGGAGCTGACAGGCAGACCTGAGGGACACTGCGAAGTGCATACCTGGTATGTCTAATTTTAGGCCTGCCAGCCCTGACAGTGTCCCTAGAAAAAAAATCTATACTAATTTCTTGGTGACATACAGAGCTGTAAACTGCAGCATTTTTCATTCCACTACCAAAATGTTCTTGTGCATTTTTTTCAGTATTATTTAAAGGAACTGTCAAGCCTTCGGCATTTAACAAGTATTTTTAAACTGTGTTTTTCTGTGGAAACCTGCCATGCACTCAAGGTATTGTTGCATGAAAAAGCATAAACTAACGTATCGTATTAGTAAAGAAATCAACATTGGACAAAAAAACCAACTTTGTTTTATTGCTTAACACTGATACTGTTCCCCATGGGAGAAGCGAGACAGTTTGATAGGTTCTGGGGTCCCTGTGTGTGCTGGTGTAAATCAGGAATCCCCTATGAATTTTGATGAGGCTCTGCAATTTTACATCAGCTCAGGATTCTAGACCGCAGGTCCAGCGTGTACAGTGTGTTGAAATAAAGGTGCAGTCATTTTAAATATAATTGAGTAGGCTCATAAGAGGTTCCACTTAGAAGGTAAATTATGGTAACAAGTCAAGAGCGTACTCTGTGTAGTTTTCATTTCAAGTGTATGGTCTTCTGTATTCACTTAACTAGACACACAAATCTAAGCAGACAGATGAGATAGAGGCAATCAAAGAGAAAAGCTTTATTTGGAGCTTATGGTAGTATTGAAGTTTTATTTTGTAGTGTTTCCCCATGAGGCAATCTCAGGAAAAGATGAAGCGACGGATCACAAACAATTTAATATCTGAATCGCTGGCTGTTGATCAACTGAATTTTGGACTCCTCCCTGTATAATTCTGAAAATCTTCTCCCCGATTTGAATATTTAGCAAAAGGTCTGGGGAAGGAGTTGCTTTGGAATTTTTCTGGGTATACTCTGCTGGTAATTGCCCCATCTCAAGTCAGGAGGAGCTGAAGGGTGGTGTTGCCTTTCACACGTGTGCTTTGTGGATGGTTTTGTTCTTTCCAGAAGGCAGTTTCTACTTCAGGGAATGATGAAGGTCTAGAAAAACATTCTCATAATATGAGAGAAGTGGCAAAGGAAGCATTACAGGGCATCAGTGTAATGGCCTGTGTTAACAACGCGGTATCGCTTAATGTTTATGTTGTGTTACACTTTTATAGCTTTCAAATGCTACACACTTTTTGAGTCCAATAGCAGCTGCTTTTTTTAGTACCCACCGTAGTGTCACTTAATGTTCGCGTGCTCGCCTAAGGTGACTTTGAGGCCAGTTGTAAAGTCCAGAGAGCATCATCTACTATTGCTTCAGTTCAGCTGACTGCCTTCTAAGGCAATATATCATCTTACTTTTGATCAAGGAACTAACTGAAAAAAAGGGAGGCACCAGGAAAAAAACTTGGTGCAGGAAGTATTAGACTTTCTTATATATGTATATTACCTCTCCTTCCCTTAGTCGCCTGTCGACACCACCTTTCTTCTACCACCTAGGGAGAAGATGTGTCAAGGGAAGTACATCAAGAGTCAATGCTGCAGGCCTGCTGTGGTGGACGTGATGATGCTTTCCAGTTGGCCTCGGGTGTTTCTTTTTACTCTGGAACATCTGAGCTAATTTCTGGCTCCATGAGGCTGGAATATGTTTAGCGAGGGGCACTGGAAAGGTTCTTTTGCTCTGCCAGTAATGGTGTAATTTGGTTTGCAGAGATTTCTGAAAAAAAACCATACCAAATCACAACTATTCACTTAAATGTGTATCTGCACACATTTCCAAAGCTGTGGGTTTTACAGCGCTCAAAAATCTCCAGTACAAAAGACAAGTGGAAAGGTTTGTGTAGCTTGAAGTCCGAGCTATTCAAAACCAGAAAATCCACGTGAAAACGTGCACATTAGTTTACAGCTGTACAACGCAGTCCTTGCTTTGAATGCTCCATAAAACTGCAATTTTTATTTTATTTTTAGCTTTGAGCTCTGTTGAATCGGAAGCTTCTAACAAAGCAGGTGAGCTGGGTGCAATTTCTTTGGAAATACTTCACATTGCTCTGTGTCTGATTCTACTTTTGCTTTACTTGAGTAAATAAGGAGGAGACTGATCAGCACCTAGGACTTCTCAAAGAAATTAGTGGGTCGTCAGCCAAAGTGTGAATTTACACGACGTAAAGACTGGGTATCCTTGATTACAGCCTGTATTCCAGGTGCTGTTGCGCTGGGTGAAGGTCTTATCACCAGTTTCATCTACAGCTCCTGGACACTGCCCCGTAGCAGAGCTGACCACTCCTGAAAAGGCTAGGGAATACCCACCCTAGCAATTCAGTGGGCAGTAAATTGTCAGAGGAATTAATTCAGAGGAAAAACTGGAGAAAGTCGCATCAGAATGAGCGGCTATTACCTATGTAAATAAACCTCTACCCCTTGCAGAAGTGTAACAGCTCAAAATATCTATTCCCTCTACAGCTTCTGTACAGTAGTATTTCTCAGCATGTGCATACCTTAGTTATTCACAGAGATCCTTACGTGACTCCTCTGCTGTACTAAAATCTACTTTCTTGGAAAATGTAGAATGAATACTCAGGCTGTGATCTCATTCCTACTAGTGCCGGTGACAGGAGTCCCAGGGGCTTCACTGCAAATTAGATCCCCTGGAAAGAGACTGAGAGTCAGAACGGATCCGACCTCTCTGCCGTTTCTGGGAGCGAACTCGTATTCTTCTGTGCCCTCCCTGCCTTTGCCTCTGACAATTTCTCTAGTAAGCTCTTCCCTCCCGCGCGTGCTGTCTCTCCTCTTTCCCTCCTGCCC